>NW_017132445.1:321297-370801 GCF_001652005.2 Ceratina calcarata | reverse complement strand
TTCCGAGGTTTTTCCAAGGGGTATCCCTTCAATTTCTTCCAAATTTTCGTTTTTGGCTAATAACTCCCAAACCGTTGGACATACGGAAAAATTGCATATGACCTTTCTTGTAGAGGATGGCGAGATCTACAATTTCCATGTAAAAATATTTCGCTACCGTTAATAGTTAACGAGTAATTTGCAAAAAACTGTTTTTTCGTTTTTCGTCAATAATTCGTAAACTATTAATGCTAGCGAAAAATTTTTACATGGAAATTGTAGATCTCGTCGTCCTCTACAAGAAAGGTCCTATACAATTTTCCCGTAGATCCAACGGTTTAGGAGTAATTAAGGAAAAATGAAATTTTTTGCCAAAAGTTCGCCGTTTCGACGCTGGGATGGTCGGATTTTGTCAACATCAATAAAATGCCAAATAATCATACGTAACTCGTTAAATATCGTATATAAATGACTGTATAGCCAATAACTTCCTTAAAGTACAATTTTCTTGAAACTATTCGTAATCTATCGTATGTTTCATAGTATGGAGATACGCCGTTGCATACATCAGCAAGGTATGGACACGCCGGGGTGACGAGGATCCTAATCTCTGCACTCTGTCGAGTATCCGATCAAAACAAGGTAAACATTCAGAAATATTGAGACGCTTCTGAAATTCCCTCAGACCAATTCCTTACACCCTCACTTATCTAATCCACAATCCACCGTATTTTAAGACACAGCAAAATTTTACGTGCGTGTAAAATGTTTGTGCGTTCATCCAAAGCTGCGTGTCTAAAAAATTTATCCGAGATACAGTAAAGCAAACATGAGTATCTTCTTTATTTGGACTTACTTGTAAACTTCTATTACGATATTATCATATATTTTCACGATTATCACATCTATTTCTTACCACATACATACAATTACTTTATTTTTGATATTCTACACATTCTTGCACATCGTATAAAATCCTTAGTCTATCGACGAGATGTTCGAAACACGAGTATTGTTGGTAACGATCGTCTGTTAAACTTAGAACGGTGACACCGCGCTGCATATCGCGGCTGCAATGGGACGTCGAAAGCTGACGAGGATCCTGCTGGAGGCCGGCTGCGACCGTAGCCTACGGAACAAGCAGGGAGAGACCGCGAAGGACATCGCGCGGCGCAAGAACCTCGCCGAGATATTGGAGATAATCGGTAAAGCGCGAAGCAAGAGCAGGACGCGGAGCAAGAGCCGCGAGGAGGAGGCACGGCCGGCGACTCCGGACAAGGTCGACGGGAAGACCGCCGGCAAGAACGAGAAGAAACGAGAGAAGACCGGTAGCGGCACCAGCGGCAGCAGGGACAGTTGCACGAAGAAGGAGAAAAAGAAGCACAAATCGTCCGGCAAGCAGAACAAGGTCCACTTCGAGAAAGCGGTGATGGGTAGACAGTGGTCGCCGTATGGCTGCCACTACTACCCCGATCCGGAAGCGTTTCCTCAGCCGCGGCTGGACTCCCTGCCGCCGGACCCGTTGGGTC
This sequence comes from Ceratina calcarata, assembly GCF_001652005.2. Lineage (NCBI taxonomy): Eukaryota > Metazoa > Arthropoda > Insecta > Hymenoptera > Apidae > Ceratina > Ceratina calcarata. Next base: position 369,293 of record NW_017132445.1, on the reverse strand, counting down.
GCGGAGAACAGTATTACCTGGATCTAGCTGGGAACATCAGAAAGGGTCCCATAGGCGTGGGATACACTTGTTATTGCGCGCCGTTCTTCCGACATATGGAAGCGAAACTGGAAAGGGACAAGGCGGAATTGAAAGCTCATATAGATCAAGCTCACGAGAGGCTAGATTTGAAGGTGGCGAATTTGGAGAGGAGGACCAGGGGACAGATATCGGAATTGACGAGGTGCGTCGCTGCCGAGAGGTCCAGGTGCGATGAAAGGCACATACATCTCCAGCAGCGTCTCTCGAGAGGCGGAAGGGGGAGGCACAGCGAGAGGCCGAGTAAAAATACGTTCGGCAATGATCAGTTACCGCCGGCTCGAGCCAGATCCTTGGAGGATCTTCTGGACGACAGACCTCATGATAGGAGCTTTGAGATTCCGGGCGAGACACCGATTCATCGAGGTAGTCTGGACGATCTTGATATCCCGGCTATACCGCGACTCAGCAAGTCCATGAGGGACCTTCCGTCCGGTTCTGGTGTCTCGAGGTCGACGCTCAGGGTGCTGGACGTACCTGCGAGATTGAACGAGACGTTCGACGGGGTGATCAAGCAGGATCGCAGCTCGCCGCTCGGGGCCGCCTCCTCGCCGTCGATCGGGTCCAGGCAACAGGTCCATCAGCAACGCGTGAGTGTGTAATCGGGGGTTCTTTTGTTAGTTACGCTAAGCGGCCGCGGAGGTGTTGATTAAGCTGCGAGGCTCTAATGACACGTTGCGCGCAGGTACAGTGAGTCGCGTTTATGACCGGCTGATTGGATCGCACCCTCTCTGACGATAGTTAGGCTTAATGCTAGGAAATTACAGTTCGAGTTAATTATTTCTCGATCCTTGCCTTTTAAGACTCCCTTTGATTTATATCAGGCTATTCGTTAAATTTCTTCATGTGCCGAGCACTTATACGACATTTATAAATAGATTTTCTCAGTTTTTACAGAGATGTAAAAACCCAAGTTAATATAACTCGAATGATATGTTGTCAGGATTCTTTATCGCGAGATCATGGCATAAATTCGTGCCAAGACCAAAGTAGCGCGACGCTTAAGAACGAGGACATCTCGAATGAATGGAAATCGTCGGGGCGGCGTAGCGTTCACGAAATGATCAAGAGGTTTCAACAAGTACCTGGCATGCATAACGGTTGGAGGACCGCTCCCCGTTCCGGAAGCAGCGAGCCCACCAGCCCGGAGAATAGTCAATGTTCACAGAATCAAAGGGTGCAACCGCAGGGTGGCGTAGGGAACAGTTGGCGAGGAGAAGGTAAGAAGATTCTACTCTCTTCTTGCATTTAACATAAATTACGTCGAGTAATTATCATTATGGATTTTTTATCAATAATTATGGTATCGATTTAGGTAACGACAGCGAAAGCAGCGAGGGGGATGACGACGAGCAGCCGGAAGCATTAAACGGGGGGATCTCCGGAAAAGGAGTTATATCAGAGCGCGTACATTACGACAGCATCGCCAGGATGCCATATAGGTCCCGTAACGCGGTTTATAGCCCAACGCCGCCTTTGCATGACGCACACAACGATTCTGGTTACAGTACTCGAATGTACGGCTCTAGCAAAGGTGCTTCACCTTCGTTATCAGGTGAAATCCGTTCAGCTTCCATCGATCCAACTTTCTTTTCACGAATCTTTTCCAATCTCATATGATAACATGCTAATAGTTCAGTTTCTAATTCTGGTTTTTTAGGTCAATTAGAGTGCGACGTAATTCTTCCGACTTCGCCAAACGCGTTCCCAAATGGGGAACAACTGGCTGCGCTGTTGGAACAGCCTCGAAACCACGACCTCACGGTCTACGAACGTGGTGCCGACAATTGCGTCATTAACATCGGAACCGCGAGTCTCGTTTAACACGTTCCGCAAAAGCGATTTCTCGTGTACTTCCAAAGACGTCGACGTCTCGCATAAGTTAACGATATACCTACTCCGGTGTTCATACGACTGTTTCGAAATGATGTGTATAAATTTCAATGTACAAAATAATTTTCGTTTATCGTTTTGTAAATACTTTACGAGTATATGAGAAACGATGAATTTCTTTTAATCAGTAAGTTGTCAGTTTTGTAACAAACGTTACGTATGTACCTATAGAATGCCATGTAACAAAATTAGGATAAATTATTTCTATTTATTATTAAATATGTATCATACTATGTACATGATTCCTTCTTCGATAGTTTGACTAGGTTACACATCGATCTATCATTGTAATTATTACGTGTCTCGTTCCAAATCTGATTTTATTATACAATGACAAGCGTGATTAAATAACAAATGAAACCTTTGAAAATCGTGTTCCACGTTATTTACAGCACGAGCGAGGATGCATATTCTGTTATCGACGAGTGATAGACAGGTGTACCTGTTAGAGTCTGTGAGTTGGCGTTTGTAATTTCTACGACGACATAATCGCCACTTTTTATCGATCTCTTCTCATCGGAGTTCAATGTTATAGGTATTTCGGTAAATGGAATTATTATTCGCGCGTTACCATCGTTCCGTCCTTGTAAATATTCACTTGTCCGTTTACTGGCCTAAAATTCAATTCATTAATTTTTACATTGTTTCATTTATATTCGCAAATTTCTTACCCCTTCTATTAGTACAAGTTGCAACTGTCCAATCTGCAATTTATTCAATCTTTCCGCTTCGGGTCTGTACACTGAGATCATTCTTTCCAATCGATTTTGTTTCACACTCGGCTCTACGTCGTCTTTGTAACGACGATGCGCGGTCGTTTTCTAAAATTAATAACGAGTAGTATACATTTTTAAAAATGATATCAGGCGTATATCCTCCGAATTACCTCGCGTAAACTGTAGGCATAAAGGTAAGCTCTGTTATATTTGATCAATTCCAATAATGATAAAGTATCCTGGAACTCTTCCTCAGTTTCCCCGCAAAATCCAGCAATGAAATCGCTGGAGATAGAAATATTTGGAAGAATCTCACGTATGTGATGCACCAAGTCTATATACGCGTCCCTCGTATATCCCCGCCTCATCCTCTCCAACACCGTCGAACTGCCGCTTTGCGCGGGTAAGTGAATTTCTTTACAGATATTCGGTCGTTCCGCTATCAGTTGCAAAACTTCATCCGGGAAATCTTTAGGATGCGGTGATGTAAATCTAAAAATCATACGTGATAAAGAAAATAACATCAAAATGTAATAATTAAAGCGTGTACCTGATTCTCATTTCGGGATCGATGCGAGAGACTTCATCCAACAAATCGCAAAATCGACGTCCTCCCTTCTTGCTTTTATATACCGTTTTGAAACCTTTGGCTAGATGCGTTTCCGCTTCGTTGCTCGTGCAGAACTCTGATCGCGAGGTATCCCTGTAACTATTTACGTTCTGGCCAAGGAGTGTTACTTCTTTCACACCTTCGTTAGACAAATGTCGGATCTCTTCAACTATGCTATCGATTGGCCTTGATCTTTCTCTTCCTCTCGTAAACGGTACAATGCAATAAGTGCACATATTATCACAGCCGCGCATTATTGAACTACAAAATTTACAGAATTAACTAATTTTTAATTATTCATTGATGAAGAAATGTAATGCAAAAATTACACGAATGCACTGATGGAATCTGGGTTCAATCTCACTGGTGTAATATCCGCGTACGTTTCATCGAACGATAAAACTACGTTAATAGCAGTTTCACTGTCTGGTACAGACAACAATCTTGGTAAATCCTTATAACTGTCTGGGCCAGCAATCACATCGACAAGTTTTCCTCTCTCTAATATTTTCTCTTTTAATCTCTCTGCCATACAACCTGTTTTACCAAAGATATATTTTTACATAGTGCTCGTATGAACAGAATATGTATACTTTTATCGTTATACCTAACAAACCAATCTTCACAGAATTTGTTTTCCTTTTTTGTCTTAAGTTACTATTTAGATAGTCTAGCTTGTTCCATATTTTCTGTTCTGCATTATCTCTGATAGAACACGTGACAAGTAAAATTATATTAGCTTCTTGCAAATCGTCAACTTTCTGATAGCCATGGGATTTTAAAATAGACCAGATCACTTCTGTGTCATTTACGTTCATCTGACAACCGTACACTTCAAAGTAAACTGAAACAGAGTAATTTCATAGATGAAGTATCAAGATCTTTAAATTATCTTCTTAATTATATTGAATTTTGAATGTATCTATTTACCTTTCTGATTAGAACCATCGATATTGTTTATGTAGGGTATATTTGGTACACTGATCGACTCGATAGGCACTTCATTCTTAGACACCAAAAAGTCTTTGAGCGATGGTCCATTTTTCGATAAATCTCTTATCTGTTTCAAGTCAGTAGCTTTTCTTTCGATCTCTTTAGGAATTTCTAAATGTGTAACAGTACTGTTGTGTACTGTTCGACATCGTTGACAATTAGCAAGAACTACATTATTACATTGTGAGAATCTTTCGAACAACCAATTTTTCGACGATATAGCATATAGTTGAGATTTAATTTTTCTTAACGAACATAACACCACTGTTCCGTTCATAATTAATATTTAGTATAGAACTAAACACTACATATCCTACACATTACGTCCATGTAAGTATACAACCACGTGTAAATGCCGAAGATATTTAAATTATAAACAAGTATTTACTTAAATTATTTTTCTAAGTGACGTTCATATTAATGTACTTTAGAAAACTCTTATTTTATTTGAGTTAGAAGTTAGGATGATAGAAAGCATGTATAGAAGCAGATTATATAACATAACCAAACTATAAACTGGTCCTCCTAGCAGTAGATGGTAACTTTTCGTATTGTACGTGATTTTAGGGATAGCAGGAAATATTTTTTAACGAATAAGACACATGGTATTTTGTTACATATATTTTTATTATGTACTTATTATAAAAATTGAATAACGTGTTTAATGATGAGCAGCTGCTTTCCTCATCTGGACAAGAATGTTTCCAAGTTCTTCACGTTTCCTCTTGGCTCTGATATGAGTGCCCAACTACAAAATTATTATATTATTAGCTAACTGGAAGAAAATTAATAAATTGTAATGCAACACGATTTCCTAACATGCTTACCCTTCTTTTCAAGAACTTAAGCGCACGTTTATCCTTAGAAACCTTCAACAATTCCATAGCACGCTTCTCATATGGTGCATGTCCAGTTACTTCACGAATTAAATCTCTGACAAATTTGCTGTGTTTAGTTTGTCTCTGAAATTGTCAGAATTATGCAGGATTAATATTGTTGTTATAATAAAGTCAATAGGTTTGAAATTGGACTATGAGATACACAAGACAGAAAAGTGTATTGATGTGCTGTAAAAGAACATTGAAATTTTAATTCCATAAGTACTAACCCCCTTCAGTCTTGCTGGCAAGACGCATACTGTCTTCTTCTTCTCATCTTTATTTTTCGCAACACGAATTTTGGTCGTTTTGTGACCTCGGTTCAGACCGACAGCTAATTCATACCGCGGAGCCATCCTGTAAATAACACCGAATATTTTATAGGTTCAGTAACGTCACTTCGTAAATATCGCAATAATATTAAATTGATTAGATCTCACTCAAGTATAAGAGCATTTATTGTTAAGAAAATTGCATTACTTAAATAAGATCACATAAATATTATAAGATTCGAGTTGACACAAACCTTGCAGCTCAAATACACGCACAAAGAGAAACAAGAACAAGACCCTGTTTCCAACGAAAGGCACGTGCTGTTTTATTTAGTAAGTAATAAAAAGTTCCTATCAAAAAGATTTTTAGCTGCAATGTGTAAATTCTTTTCCAATATAAATGGCAACGTATACATGAATAAGTTTTATAATATTGTACATTCAAATTTTGGTGAACAATTTAATTTTACACCTTGGTATGGATTCTGATATTTTCTTTTGGACATCCTGTATGTGCTACGTAATCGACAGACCCGGTTTCAACTTCAGGATTATGATTCGTAATTGCTACGGTGTCAGTTTTTCGAAGGCAATTTTTTAACTTATTTTACAAAACGGTATGTGCGTGACATACGCGATCGTACCGCACATTTCCAAAGCGTCCAGCTCGTAACATTCGTTTTCAGTGACAAGGAACCATGTCGAAACTGAAAAACATTCCGAATAACTTAACCAAATGGGATCTGTCAGAGGATTCTCTGGCACCGTTGACCGATTATCAAAAAGAATGTTTACTAAGTTTGGAAGAGGAATTGTTTCCTGACAGTAAGCTCAAGACTGACGGAACGGACGATACACACAGAAACGAAGAAACGGGTGGATCGGTACGAGTAGAACGATGTCAAGATCTGTTGGAACATTACGCCAAGTTAGAGAAAAAGTGCGTGGACAGGAAGGATGTGAAATACATGTTGTACCTTAATGAGCTTCAAGCGCGACGAAGAGAATGCCACACGCTTTGTCTTCAGATAGAAGAAGCATTGGAAGACTTCGGCATGTTGTACAAACAGTATTCGGAGGTTTCCGACAAAACAACATCCCTTTACGATGCCAGTGAACAGCTTGATTCCGATCAAAGAAAATTAAATTCTACCATAGAGAACATTACGGAGTACGTGAAATATTTTAAAGATATTGACATGATGATGGAAAAACTGGAGGCTCCAACGTTATCCGTGAACAGCGAAATGTTCTTTAATATATTAGACAAGATTGACACGAATATAGATTTCATTCAGAATAATCCTTCGTTTAAAGAAAGCAATACTTATTTAATCAAATATAAACACTGTCAATCCAAGGCAATATCGATGATACAAAATTACATCTTCAATTTATTTAGCAAGACCACAGAAAGCATTTTAAACTTGAGGGATAACGATGATTCCCAAGATAATGCCGATGCAGCCTTGGCACTTTTCTATGGTAGATTTCAAACTATTTTATCGAAAGCTAGGCCAGTCATAGAACAAATAGAAGCAAAATCTTATAAGAGGCAAGAGTACGATAGTTTACTGTCTGAATGTCATCAATATTATTGGAGTCAAAGGGGATTGGTGTTAGGCAGCAGTGTACAAAAGTCTCTGATGTCTGTAAAGGAGAAATACAATGGAGATCATTGCAGTTTAGTAAGGAATTCGTGTGCATTGTTGTTACACGCATCCATGGATGAATATAAATTATTTTATGAGTTCTTCTCGAAACCATCCAGTGGATTAACAGCTTATCTCGAAATGTTGTGCACATCCTTATACGATACGCTGAGGCCGTTCATAATTCACATCAATCATTTAGAAACACTGGCTGAAATTTGCTGCATCTTAAGAATCGAAATGTTGGACGAGCACGTACAAAACAATTTCGAACCCTTGGAAGGTTTCGGAAACATTTGTCTACAGTTATTGCACGATGTTCAAGAGAGACTCGTATTTCGTGCACATCTTTATTTGCAATCGGACGTTTTGAACTATAATCCATCACCAGGTGATCTGGCGTACCCAGAAAAATTGAAAATGATGGAAGACATCGCGGAGTCTTTGAGGGAGGAAAATCGACAAACGAAGTTGAAAAAGATATCTATTTCGTCGAACGAGGATAACGTTCTGGAGCCAATATCTAGGAATCATATAGAAATGGATTCTATTTATCAAAAGACACACATGGGAAATTCACCGGCAGATCTACACGGCATGTGGTACCCAACCGTACGTAGGACATTAGTATGTTTATCAAGATTGTACAGGTGTGTGGACAGATCTGTCTTCCAGTCGTTAAGCCAGGAGGCGATATCTCTTTGCGTTCAAAGTACAGAAAACGCGAAGCAAGAGATCGAGAAGAGGGCATCGATCTTGGACGCAGAACTCTTCCAGATAAAACATTTGCTTATACTGAGAGAGCAGATCGCACCGTTTCAAGTGGACTTTACTATAAAAGAATACAGTTTGGACTTTTCTAAAGTTAAGACAGCGGCGTTTGGTTTATTGGAGAAGAGTTCGAGGTTCTTCACGTTGTCGAATAACGCGCTGTTAGAATTTTTGTTAGAAGGTGCGCCGCAAATGAAAGAGCAGCTGATCGATTCGCGAAAGTACGTCGATCATAAATTGAAACACGCTTGCCAACGTCTTATACATCACGCGACATTTTCATTGATTCATCCGATCATGGTATTGTTGGACAAGGAAAAGTTGTTGGCTGGGAATCCGCAGGCACCACAACAGCATGCTCTCGGGAGTCCCCAAGATGTTGCAGCAGCGATTAGCGAGGTATTAAGAATGATCAAGTTCAAATGTCCTGAAATCCAGCACTTGATGCAATTGTATTTGTCCAACAAGGAGACAGAGTTTATTTTGTTCAGACCGGTGAAAAATAATGTCTGCGCCGCATTTACACAATTGTATCAGATACTTAGTAAATATTATAATTCGGAGGAACTTCAATTAATCGCGTGCCCATTACCGGAACAAGTTTCGGTAATGCTAAGCTCATCGACTCTTGTTCATGGAAAAACTGCACAGACTACTACTAAGAAAACGTAGCCAAAATGAATTAGCAAACGTTTGTAATTAGATATTGTACATTACCGCTGCTCGCGAACTGTAATCAAATTATTAATTTTTTTAAACGAATTTTATGGTTTCAAGTAGATATTAATATATAACAAATTCTATATTTTTAAGTAGATCACGCAAAATGTACATATATATATATATAAATATAAATGATTAAAATTCCACGTGATATAATTCAGACATTCAAGAGAAATTACAAAAGCTACTGCAATTTATATCGTCCTATATTTAAACAGAAAATATCGCACGATATTTTAATTCTTTTGTAATGTACTTTAAAAATGCATAATTTTTATATTACGGAAATGTATATATTTAATATATTAAGTTGATATCACAGAATTTGTACGTCCCACTAGTCGGGATTTATGTGTGATGTTAAATAAATTTTTACAGGAACTCTGTAATAACTTTCAAACGAAAGGGAGCTGTATATTTTTGTAGAGAACGGAACTTCATTACTTTAATTACTTTTCAATATACGTCAGTAATAATCATGTATATTTCAGTCTTGTAAAAATCTGTGCTCCTGTCCTTTTTTATTCACGTGGTTAATGGATATAGGGCGCTAGGATTGAATTGATTCCAATTTATGAATTCATTTATCTCATTCATTATGCGATCACATTAGTTATCTAAATAAGAAATACAATTTACAATTTTTTAAAGTTGAACTTATATACTGCGTACAACAGGATTCAACATATTAGAATTATAGTCTTGAGATCGGCCTTCGTAAGAGTCTCTAGGAAAGCGTCTGTTAAATTCTTCGGTAATGTTGGCGATTGGTGGATGCAAATAATCCTTCACGCTGACGTATTTCGGTCCACCGAAAGTGTCCAGTACTGCGATCGTCATTATCTTCAGTTTAGCGAAATAGAAGTGATGATCTGTATCATTTAACAAAACATTTCGCAATGAATGACGCGCGAATTTTGGCAATTAGTGTAATTAACAGATAAGTACTTACCTGCTGGCATGCCAACTAGTCCTGGGTGGCGTTCGAAGAATACCTTTTTGGCTAAATCGAGTTCCGCGCTATCATTCTTCAACTGTAAAAATAGTATGCTTAATAATCATTGTTGAGTATCTTCAAATGAGAAAAATGCTACTAACTGGTACAATTCTGCCACTCATGAGAACTCTGGCGCATCGAGGATCCATGGGATCCCACTTTTTCGATTTGCAATAATCCCCTTGAGCCAAAGTCAATAACACTGACGCCCGATTATCTTTCTACGATTAAAAAGATTATCACATTGATTATAAACTCCTTAAAAAAATATATTTTCAAAATCATAGATAAGATTAATATTTAAGTGCTACGAGTGCTACGTGTCAAGAACATACTTGATACTAGAAAAAAAGACAATGATGAGCGTACGTGATCGGAATTGCTTTTTATCTTATCGCGCGACGTTAATATCAATTTGTAAAGCGCAACAAATAAACCAGTTATAATGATGATACTTACTGCAAGATCTTGTGCCGTGAAGTCCAAGGGAGTAAGATACAAGTACGGAATTCCAGTTCCATTTCCTAGAATTCCGTCCGCGTGAGACACTAAAGTTACAGCTGGGAATGATTGGATGTCTTTCCTTGTGCTTATTGTCGATACGGGTACCCAGTCTTTATGGAAGTAAAAAATTATTCACAGTACAATCGTAATATAAAATTAATATTTTATTGCTTTATCGATTTTATTAAATATTTTTATGATTGAACTGTCATGCTCCGAAATAAAATAATTGTTATACATTGGACAGTGATTCAAATGTAAATATTTAAAGTCAATATTTGTAATATTGTCAGAAAAGAATTCAGCGTATTTAAAATTTGGAGACCCGCCAAAATGCATGCGCACGATTCTAATATTAACTTCCGTTGAACTCACGCTAAACGCTAAAACATGTTCTATCTATGCTGATAATACATATTTGCTTATTCAGTCCCTCGTGAGACTTGCTAGTGATACATAATTAAAATGCAACTGTCCGATGTCTTTGTTTGAAAATCACGCTTTTGCGCATTGTAATACTGCTTACTGGTTTTCGAAGTGAACCGATTAACATAAGAAAATGTATCTTACCAGCCTGATTGACGATGTATCTTGCCATTAAAGCTGCTTGGTCGATCGGCGGTGGGCCATCGCTATTTGCACGGATTTGTCGATCTTTCTCAGGTTTGTACATGTCATGATTTTCGTGATTGTACTTTTCGTATTTGATTTCTCGCGGATTGTCCTCGCGCGCCTCTCGCAACTTCTTCCATTTCAAAAACTCCTCGAACTCTTGCCATTGTTCCTCCACCGAGAATTCCGGATTATTGTTGTAATATTTCTTCGCCTCGATCGCGACGATCAGAACGGCAACGGCGACCGCGAATCGTAGACTCATGGTCCGCGTTGAGGAATCACTCAGACGATAAACGGGATCAGTTCACTTTCGCGTACAACGTCGAATAACGTCACGATTGTGGTCCTCTTTTGAATTTATCACGTTATATATGTAGCTCTATCGGCGAGAAGTGCGAGGGCACGACGAGTACGCGCAAGATCCAATGATCGTCGAGTACGCACGTTCGAGGCTAACACGCCGTCACTTGTTAAATAGGTATGTTTGGAGATAAAGCAGTTCTGTCTGCTTAGGTAATTGAACCGTATATAATCATTTCGTAAAACAGCATTTTTGGACATTTCTTTTCTAACACCGTGTCGTTATGTACCGACAGCTGTTCGGCGGTGTTAAAACAAAAGATAGCGAGCATCGGACACTTGTACTTTTCGCGATCAAGATTTAACGAAACAGAAAAGCAAACTTCATGGATTTCTGATTTCACAAACATGGTTAAAATATTCTTTAAACTCTATGAAATAAATTAATAACAATCTCATGACGAAGCAATCGTCTGAGATCCCTTCCCTTTTGCTAAGATCCCCACTTGCTCAGCTCAAGGCCCTGCGGCATTGATGGGATGGGAAGTTGGGAAGTGGGAAAGGCAACGTGCACTGTGCAACTCGTGCAAGTGTGCAGTAGTTTCAGCTGTTGGTCAGCTGGGTCAGTCAGTTGATCCACGTTGTGAAGTTAAAGTAACGTACTGTCAATTACCAGTTGTAAATTCTTTATGATCATCATACATATATCAATGCAGTTTGATATTCCCTTGTAATTATACGAGACAGTAAATGAATTCGATAAGTGGAAAGCAGCATTGAATTATAAGGTATCATTTTACCAAGATGGAGACGTTATGCATATATTTTAATGCTTAAGTCACTGCCTTACAATGTTCCTTCGACGAAAATAAAATTTCGTAGAAATAGTTCCGAAAAATGATGAATAGAAATGTTCAACAGGTGGATCTTACAGCACATAAAATTGTATTTACACGTGTACTCGTCAGAGAAAACAATTCTTCAAATTTACAACAAAACATAATAATCTCTCGGAAAGAATTCGCTACCTCTAGCAACGTAACACTGGAATTGCCTTACAGGTTTAATCAGCCTCCGACCAAGCCGAAGCCGAATATTTTCTTTCGTAACGTTACGCAACCAGAATTATTTTTATATATAATCGGTAAGGCAGTGATGATTTATCTTTAATCAGGAAAATTGATATGTATCCAACGCGACGTTAAAAGTAAAACGCTAAGATACGAACGATAAGGAGTCGATGAACGTGACTCCTTCTTGTAACGACCGATAAAGGTGACCGATTGGAGATAGACGAAAATAAGTTAACAATTGTTTACATCGATTTTCCTATAGATTAATAGAGATAGCGATTTCCTTCGTGAATATTCTCAACTCTCACTCTCTCTCTCTCTTTCGTACAGAAACAACGTCTCTTTCATTTACATTGTATAAGCGAAAAAGTTAAACATTATTCCTTTCCTATCCGATCATCCTCTTAAATTAACGCTAAAAAACGTGTAACGATTGCACTGTCGACTTCACTAAAGTCATATATCGTATTTACGCAACAAAATGTTACAAGTATAAAAAATGTACGACAAGTACGGCTTCTCGAGTAAATTTATCGCTAACAACCACGCCGGCCGTTCCTCCGTCTTCATTCTCGCAGCAATAACGCTGATAAATCCCTTTGTTCGTTCGCTCCTCTGTTCTCGCGTTTACGGGACGACCAACTAAATTGATAATAATTAGTCATCACGTTTTATGGTCTCACCGTTTTGCCCCTTGAGTCGTCGAACGTACTCTGTCCCATCTTATTTCTCTTTTCCCTTTCTCTCTCTTTTTTTTTAGAAATTCCTATCCTCCGTTTGCTTGCGCGAATATCTCCGAAAATGTCAACGTACATAATAATTTATTTTGTTATATTACAATAAGTCGTTCTACATAGTCGAGGATAGAGAGCAGCGATTTTTATACAGTTCAATTGGCACATCGGATGCGCGCGTACGATCGCTGGGGTTCGCGGGGATGAGGGGGAAAACGCGGTGAAAATGATCGACGAGAATCCCAGGATAAAAAATAAAACAATGAAGATATAAGTAAAAAAACAAATAGGAAACGAATAGATATCATACCTGGCAAAAAGTTATTGATTCGGTAACAGCTAATTAAAAACATTTAAAAAAAAGGAAACGAGAGAATGTGAATTTTGTATATCGGCGTTATCGATTTTCAATCGAGAACTTTCTGCCAGGTGTGGCGAATAGATGTGGAGATGAAACGAGATAGGGGAATTACAGAGATGCCGGGATGAAATATACGAATATCACTGATATGCATGTGAGGGGGTCGAGGGGGGACTTTGGGCTCAGAATTCTCAGTTACTTATTTAAGTACACGTCTCTCGCGTGCGGCCGCACGCCACTAGGACGTCGAACTGTACCAACCGTTCGTCGTCGACTTGTTCGTCGGATGGTAAATGTGGAATCCGGGCCCGGCTGCCGGGTGGTGATAAAATTGCGCCTGCTCGGACAACCCGGCCGACGCGTAAGCCGCGGCAGCGTCCAACGCGCTTGGATGTACGGCGGCCGAATACACTTGCGGTTTCAAAGGCAATGGTTGCGCCGGTTCGTATTGATGTCTTAAGACAGGATCTGCGTAAGCCGACGATCCCTCGTAGCTGCTTATCACGTTAACGGGATGAAGCTGTTGCTGTTGCTGCTGCTGTTGCTTGTCCCTCGGCGAGACCGACGACGGAGGCGTCATAGCCGAATGATAGTCCACCGTGTAACCACCGGCTGTGGAATAAGAGGACACCAGACTAGTGAACGCGTCTGCACAGCTGGTCCCAGTCGAGCCTTTCTGATTGTGCGCCGCTAACACGAATTGGTGTTCGCCGTAAGTGCTTGATCCTTCGGACCCGGGAGGAGTAGGTAAAGGACCACTAGGCGTCGCGTCACCGGCGTAGTAGGTTCCACCGGAGGAAGGTGTCCTCGTGGTACCGCTGGACGTGATCCCGTGAACGTTAGCCCTTATCACGCTCTCCCTGTTGGCGTACAATTGTCGCAGAAGAGCGGACGCTGGTAGCGGTGCGGTGGATGATTGTTGAGGACTAAGATGTCCCAGGTGATGATGTGCGCCGATCCACTGTATTGTGCTCCTCTGCTGTTGCTGCTTGAGCAACGCGTCCGTGCTGAAGTCCGTGGGTTGATGCAACGTAGGTGAATGGGATTTGTTCAAACTCTGCACAGGCAGATGCTTCGACATCGCCTGTTCTAAATCTTTCACGGAGGTGCCGGTGGTATCAGCGTTCGTTGTTCTATCTTCTACGCGTCTCGATTTTGGACTGGCGGTGCACAGTACTTGCTCGCCGCCTGAAATGGAATGGTTCGACGGGGCTGGACTCAGAGCGTGGCTTCTCTCGTTATTTGTCGCTTTCACCGTAGACTCGTCCTCCTCATCTTCTTCCTCCTCGTTCGAACTACTGTCCTCCTCCTGGAGCTTCCGCTTGTGACCGCGCAATTTCACTACTAGTGTGTTAATGTTTTCTACAGTCTGCGGTTCTTGTTGTAACTGAGCTATGTTGTCATGGTGCCTGCTTCCCCTTTTCTCGCTCTCCGAGCCACGGGTGTCCTCTCGATCCTCTGGTGGAGACCTGTGAGGATGCTCCTGGTGCTGGTTCGATGGTCCACCGTGATTTCTTCCCTCTACGATTCGTTAACAAGATTTTAGATCTGAGAAATTTGGATGCTGAAGACTGATCGCAATAAAATTTGTACCTCCTCTATCAGCGTCCGGTGAACCGTTCTCTGGATCGTTCCCAGCAGCATCTTCTCGCTTCACACCCATAACGCCTTCCTCCAGTTGACAACAGTCCATGATTAAATTCTCGAACTCTCGACCACTGAAGAAAGATCGATGATCAATGAAAAGATAAAGGAAATTCTATCTAAAAGAGGATCGTTTTATTTACCTTATAACGTAATTGACGCAGATGATATTTTGCTCCTCGGCGTTCTTCGAGTTACAAACTACGGTGGCACAAGTTTGAAGCCACGTGTATCCACCGCTCTTGTTCATCAGCCTATAATAATGAGTCAGCACCTGCCCTTTGTGAATCACTGTAACAAAAATTGATTCGTTACGTCAATAAGATTCGATTGAATAAATTCGTAGCATATTAAACGAAGTACTTACGATCGATATGAGATTTACGAAGTCGATTCGCGTCTTCGCCGTGGCACAATGTATACAGATTCTTCCCCGTTAATTCGTCGGCACTATAATCTAGCAATTCGGAGACCCTGCGAATTCATTAAAGAATAGAACATTCATTTATTCATAATGAATAATATAAGAGAAAACACTAATACATATTCGGACAGTGTTAAAAGGTTTTTCGAGCATCTCATACAAATTACTCAATTATTATTTAATCGACCGCTCACCTGGGTTCGCAATGTGCTATCCGAAAATCGAAGTTGATCCGCGTGACGAACATGTCGGCTTCGAGACGAATTTCGTGCACACTCGGCGGAGGAAGTGCTATCGCCAGGCCGACCATACCTATCAATGGTGGCGCGGACTTTCTTGTATGGCTAAACGTATACTGCGGTCTCAAACGGCACAGTAACAACACGACCTGAATTCACAATTACGTTTTTTCATTACCACCTGCGCTCTCGTTCACTGAATCGATCGATTCATAAAACCAATTTCAACGTATGCAGAACGTTCCGATACTTCCTCGAGAAAAATTCTCAATTGCAATTAAACAGATAATGAAAGGTACAGAATGCTTACCCTATAACCAGAGGATTTAAAATGACAACCCCTTTTCGTTAGGGTGGACTTCATCCGGACGCAGAACGCTCTGTCGTATCCTTTGTAAAGATTGTTCGCCGATAACGACATTGCCGAGGAGACTGCAATCGAGTTTCAAAATAATGTAGAGATCGCTAAAGGAAGAGTACGTCTTCTCAAGCAAAGTAATTGAATAGGAATAGTAAATTACGGAAATTTACCGTCGGGATTCGCAGTGGAAGATGAGCCGTGTTCCTCGGACGCCGCGCTGCTTGGCGATGCTAAACCGGAACTCGACGAATGGGGACCGGAAGAGGTACTCGACGTCAGCCCGAGGCCTAATTGCTCTGCGACTTCCGCGTGGTCTTGCTGATGGACGTAGTCGAAAACGCTTGACCCCGTCATTTCTACCTAAAATCGAAATGTACACACCTTCTATTCCTCCTATTATGTAAAATACATCAACTATATTCAATAATGTACATGAATAAATTACTCTTAGACAAACGGATTTACTTTTTTCTTAATAATAATTCTTAGAACGCGTTCCTTAGTGACACTTCCTCTGCAAAAACTTTATTCGATAAGGTTTCTTGATTTAGGTCTCAATCGAGCTACTTTTAAAACAGGAATTCTAGGTATGTAGCGCATGCGAGTCCGGAGGAAAAACGTATGTTCGGATATCGCAATTTTCTTGACAAGTGGCGGAAAGGTGACTTAATTAGAGAAAAAACTGCAGCCGGCTTTCTCATCGCCGGCGACTTTACCGGAGGGAAACTCTGGAGGTCTTAATATGATAGTTTCCACGAAAAACTGCTTCGACGTGACTGAAACTACGTTTCTTTCGTCGATGTAGTATACAGTTCTTCAGATTAATTTTCTCTTAGGAATTGAGTCGTATTTTGGAACGTTTCTTTTTTACACATTATAAAGCATAAAGTTTGTCGGAAGTGGGAACAGAAAGTTAAAGAAATAATATAAAACAAAAAGAATTCCCTTTCGTATTAAAATAACGTAGCCAAGGTAGTTAATTCTAACATATTTCTCTTCATGTTTGAGATAATTATCTAAACATACGTAATCCTAGCACGTCGATTTACCCTTCAATCTCAAGATTACGGGAGTTCGCTCAAAGACAAAGCACGTAAGAGTATGTAAATCCCGCGAAGTAGATTACTAGCTCAGAGGGGCACGGTTTCTCATCGTGGGAGGCTCTCCTCGATAGAGAGAGAGAGAGACACGGTGCCAGGGGGGAGTCAATTTCATCGGGCGTGGAAACTTTAATTTCAATCGAACTTCCCGACAGAATAATAATAATACCAATACCCCGTAACCCAGCAGAAAGAGAAAGAGACCCATTAAGAATCAACCTCGACTCCAGCCAGACTTTAAAACTGTTATAGACCGCAAGTGAAACGCTTGCAAATTATTATTTTATTTATAACATTTCAGTGATTTATCATATCAGATTCTTAAGGAATTCTTTATTGAAACTGAAAGATAGTTTGGTACAGGGTTAAATAGACCGTAGGCAGAGTTTGATACACGTGTATGTGAGCGGACTTCCTAAAGACAGTTTCATTGTTGCGAAAGGGACTCGAAGGCATGTTGAATTTCCATATCTGCGACTTCTGGTTTTCACCAGCAAAAGAAGAAACACACCTCGGGAACACGGCGGAGCGGCCATGTTTGTGGCAACGTCGGCGCCGGTTTCCCGAATCCCCGAAACACCCTATTGATTGCTCCACGAGTCTCGCAGAACCGAGCTGGTACACCGGTCACCTCCCGTACACCTCCTGTACCTCCCGCTATCGCTCTTCCTCTCTCCCACTTCGTCTATCTCTCTGTCTATCTCTGTTCCTCGGTTTCTCTCGGTTCTCCGTTCCCCCCTTCCCACCTCTAGTTCCTCACTCTCTCTCTCTCTCTCGTTTTCCTCCATCTACCTTCACAGGCAGCATTAGGAATGGCGAACACGCCGCCGTGCAGAGGCTACGTGAGCCGCATGCGACCACCCCCGCCCCCAACCACCCACCCTTCCCTCGTCTATGTCATGCTTGGTGCCAGCCAGTATGGCCGCCAACTCATACAACCTTCTCCTCTTTTCCTCCCTTGACCTCTCCCTCTCTTTCGTCCTTATCCACCTCCTCTACTACCAGCTCCGCTTCTTCTTTTCCTTCTCTTCTTACCGGTACGTCCGCCTGCCGCGGCTACCGCCTCTCTACCCTACGCTTCTCTTTTTTCCAACGGACCTCGTGTTCCCTCGCTATGCCTTACCGTGCTATCTTTGCCCTTCCGGCTCGCGCATACGTGCCAGCCTCACGTGCATGCCTGTGTCTTATATGTCTTCCGCTTCATTTCACCCAACCCCTGTGACCACCACCTATCTCCCCCCCCCCTGACTTCGTTCCGTTACCCTTCTGGTAGCTACACCTCTCTGTCGTTTCGTTTTTCTGCCTAACTTCATCTTAGTCTACGTCCCCGGTACCCGGTTCCATCAAAGATCGCCACGGTTACGACGACGATTCGTACGAGCTAGCTACACACTCACCTGTGAGAGTCCAAGGTAAATTGAGACGGTCTCGGATATGTACAGGAACCGTCCATCAGCGGCGACCGCCATCGCGAACCCGTCCAGCGACTGAAACGGAAAATATCGTTGCAATCGTTCTTCGGTCTCTCTTTATTTTTTCCAACGTGCCATATCAGAACCTGTCTACTAGTTTATTTTCGGGATGTTACTCGCATTTCGAAGCACGCTCTATTTTATAATTATAGGGCAGTTAAAAATGTTAAGCTAATAAAACCATATAATTAAACTACGTTTGTTGATCATTTTATTGAAAGTATGAAAATACTTTAAATTAGAATTCATATGAAATAAACTGTTTCAAATTTATTACAGTTCTCATTGAATGTTTCTCATGAATTGCAACAGATCACAAATTTTTAAATAATTTCTGTACCGATTTTTATTCAATTAGAATTCTACTTTATTTTCTAATGCTATTTTAAAGATTCAGAATTTTTATTTTACCTGAAGTATGTGAGTGCCTTGATGCACATCGAAATGGTCCATCGCGAGGGATGCTGATGACCTCATTCGATTGGTACCTGAAACATTTCCAGTGCGCACTTATCGAACAGGGTGAACGTCTTATACGTCGTTCTTATTTGACTATGCGACGTTCTATTTTCCATTGGTTAAATTTAGACGCTTTCGTAAGGCGTGTACGACAGATCCATAGTTATCCCATAACGATATGTATGTTAAACGCGAATTAATATTCGTCGGCTAGCGCCAAATTGCATATTGCCGAGCATATCGCGGACGATGAATAGTAATGAACAAACGGAACTCGATAAATCAAAATTCTATGGAGGCTATCGATCATTCGGGCGTAAACTTTATGGAAAATAGATTTCGTACAATCGATAAACTATTGTTTTATTAGAAGTATGAACATTTCAATTCTACGTTTAAATCACATAGCGAGATATTGTAATTAAGGACAGTAATATTACAATATTTAAAGAGGCATGAAGGTAATTTACATAATGTACAAAAATATATTTTATGTAAAAATCTGTAGGTTAAATAATATCTCTATTTAACATCTAAAGTTCGAAAATTGAGGGGAGTAGAATGAAGAACTTATGTTAATGTCAGTACACAAGCCACTAGTCTATTTCATTCAGCTGCCTGATCATCCCCTATAGAAGAACCCTGGTCAGCAAAGAGTTAATAAAGACATTTGGCCGATTGATTGACGTCTACCTCTAGTTTATTCTGACCATTGTGAGTCACACTCCGTGAGCCCCGGGAGGAGATAGCCAGTGACCCCTTCGCGTCTTCGTTTCTCCCCTCGTTTAACAAACAAGACGTTCTTGGCCGTAATAATAAGCCCAGCCTCCGCGGGAGCATCGTAATGAAAGACTTAGAGGACTCGATCAAACTCGGCGCGAACCGCTTAATCTGCTAAGCCTTACGGAGCGCGGAAACGGCCGGGCTAACTGGCCGGATTGATCAGCCTCGGGCTCTGGTCAACAAGACCGTTTCGATATTTTCGGGACCCGGATATCCCTGAATAATCCGGCCGGACTTTCGCTCGACGAAAGCGTTTCCGTCAGCGACGCCCGCGTCCCGACGACCGTGCGTGAATACCGATTAAACTTTTACCGATCACCTTTTCGAATTTCTCTGTACTGGCAAAAAAGAAATGTTGCAAGAAGTCTTGTTTAGAAATGTGTAATAAATACATCTGATTTCTCATATAAAAGTTGTTGAAATAATGCGATTTACGGTAATAAAAAGAGTTGTGTATAAATTATGATAGTACAATCTTTATTAAAGAGATCTGATCTCATTTCGAGAATTGATTCAAGCAATGTTAATACCAGAAATGAATTTCCTTCTGAACGGAGTTACCAGAAGTGATAATATTTTGAGAAATATCGATGGTTTTGTTCAGTATTGTGGCTCGTGGGTATTTCCTTGGGGATAATGGAAAAATACCAACCCCCGTAATGCGTTATTCCTTCGCGACGAGTGTTATTCCATGGAACTTGCTTTCAGTACTGAGGACATTTACTTCTTTACAGTTAAATGTAAAATAATCTATCGTAAGTACGAAGTAATAGAAATTGCACAATTTTTTACATTGTAACTACTCGTAAACTGTGATGGAAAAAACGAATTAAAAATCTACTCGATTAACGTGACGTTACCGAAAGAGTAAAACGCGGTCTGTTTGGAAGCAATTCGGATCGCTTTGCCAACTTCTGGGCACATTTGGACCTGGCATCAAGTTGGAAAGTGAAATTACCATTTACGATTTTGCACTCTTGCACCGACGTTATTGTTTCAAACGCGAAAAACATTGAACGAACAAGCAATGGGAGGAGAATTGAATTTATATTATATGACGAGATTCGAAGACATGAACCATGAAAAAACAAGGAAATAAAACTCAGTCAGCAGTTGAACTTCAAAAGAAATAAAGGAACTAAACGAAGCGACGTGTCTGGAAATCTTTAACGCATTTTACTTCGTTAAGTCGAGAGGTCTCTCCCGTTGGAGTTGTATGCCGTTGACATGCGGCTTCGAGGGTTGCTTCGTAGAACGTGAGAGAGAAAGCGGCCGCGGTGGATTTAGTTTAGTTTGACGAGGAGCTGCGGCAGCGATGTGCGGACGGTGCCTAACTCGATTTCGTTAGTTTAGTTACATTGGCGGTTGGTAACGCGAGGCCTGGGCGCAGGGGTTGCTGTGATTAGATTTCCATGTAGGTAGTGGTGCACCCACCTAAACCTTTATATGCAGACAGGGTCCCAGCCGGCTCCTGTGCATCTCTCTCCTTTTATCCCGGCGCACGACAAATATTAACTCAACCAGAGCCACCCCCGCGCGGTTCGCTGAAAGTAGTCCCGATGAATAAGTGAATTTTCCCGGCAACCGCCACCTTATTCTCCTTGTTCCGCCTCGTTGCGGCGGATTCCTTCGAGTAGGTGGAATTTTTAGGCAACGCGTTTCCAGGGGGTCGCGTAACGAAGGGTTGTTTCACGCGTGTGCGTCGTTTCATACATGAGTATGGTTTTCAAAGAAAATCGTTAGGTGATCGAATCTACAGGAATCACTGCTCTTGTGTACAGAAATATTGTTAAAATTTAAGAACTGTGAAAATTCAGAATTTAATTGAATATTATCTAACGTTCATCGAAGTGGAAGAATGCGACCCGAAGAAATGATATTCTTTCAACCCTCTTCAGGCTCTGGAAACAGCACAGGCGACTGCCCGTTCCCTGCTTATTAGAAAATGTATCTGTTGCTGATATCTGCTGATGGATCAGTGTTTAACCCCGAGTAGGGGAGGCGATTCTGTTCAAGATCGACGAGCATAAAGTCGTGAAACAGGGTAGAAACATGAAAACGAATGAAGCCCATTGCAGGAACTGTTATTAAAATTACTGCTGAAAGGAGACTTAAAATAAAATTAATTTGTACAATGTTTGATTACATCTTCTACTTTGATTTTCAAATATTTCCGCGGAAACAAGAGTCTGTACTCCGAAACGATGTTCGAGTAAGGACGGAATAATCTCGGTGACGTCGTAAATTAATTGCAATGGAACGGAGAGCACGCTGGTATCGGCTGTTCTATCGCGATAAAGGGGTGCACCGAAGTCCGGCGGGGGTGGCCGAGGGTGAATTTCGATGGAAATTCACGGTACACCGGTATCGAATTAACCGGACAAAGGTCCTCTTAAGAATTCGCGTAAGCGAGCCGGCAATAGATCGAGCCTCGCGATATCCTTTAGAAACTGGCGAGTGACCACGCAGCCGGCAAGAGATTCCCAGATACATAGTAATAGAGAATTGTCGGCTATGATCGAGCGATACCATCGCCATTGGCTTTCTTCATTTTCGTGGTTCATTTAACGAAAACTGCCCTCTCACCCTTGGCCAGACAAACAGTCCAGAGAATGCGACATCTCCATTAAAAGATCGGTCAAGTTTACTTCGAAGTGACATGGCAGACTTTGTCTTGACAATTTAAAATTTACTTCAACGTTTCTGTTTAATCTTATTAGAAATTCTTTGCTTATTTTTTATATAGAATCTTCTCTGTACGAATACCAGTTGTTTAATTTTCAATACTCAGAAGATGTTTCTCATTAAAATGTTTCTCATTAAAATGTTTATCATATTTATTGATGAATCGTTTGTTATGATCGCGAATTGAGTTTAATGGTGCGAGGTCTCAATGGGTTAATAACGAGATCCTTACCTTTGATAGATTTATTTGGCGGTGGCCCATCCCGATTCCATGGCGGGTCTCCGTGACCCGAGAACTCGCGAAGTTTGAGGTACGAGATGGTTAGCCTTATTATAGAGGCTTTGTCCAACTGGGAGGTAATAGCCGACGGTAATGGCAGCATTTTCGCTAACTCGTAGAACTCGAAGTTCTCCTTACCCCTTCGAGACCTGGCAGCGTCCCTGCTCTTCTCCTTGCGCAGCTCGAGAATACTGTAACAGAAAACCGAAAAAGGTTAAACAATATCGTTGGACAAATCGAATTCTAAATCTCATTAGTTCGAGAAACGTTTGTTTACGCACGACGTAGAGCAGAAGAATTTTGTTCTATAAGATCGACAATGACAAATGCACGGGACAATAAAGTTCGCGAAGCTCGCTTCTAGTTTATGAGGGATCGAAAACGTGTAACCATCGGCGCGTATGGAATCGAAACAAACTTCGGCTCCTGTCCGAATTTCAATTGTAAGATATTCGTTTCGCGTAGTCCTTTCCGCAAGGACTCGCGTACTTGATATGCCAGCAGCGGATTAACCGCTCTGCCGGAATCGTATTACAGCTATTGACCCAGAGTACGCGGCACCCTAGGGTGACTCCTCGATTCCCTGTCAACTTCATCTAGGTCAATCGATCTCACTTTTGACAAAAAAATTTATATCAACCCTTTTCTCGTTCTCAATTTCTTTTCAATCGTTCCGTGTCGTTTGACCATTTCAAAGGACGGTAAATTCAAGTTCAAAAGATATACATAAACGACTTGGTAATATGATATTAATAAAATATAACGAATTATGAAATGCGTGCGAATTTGTAATTAACTAATTTTGAACCGGATAGAGTAGCCATAGGCGTGTCGATTAGAGGGTAGAAAGCGGCCACCCGCTCTGGCCAGGCTGTACATACATTATTCAAACGCTATCATGCCTGTGTTTGCTGACATGCCAGCCGAATGTATCTGGGTGAATGTCGACGTAACATTAACCACGCCCCGCGGCCTGCCCACCGATTCCGGTTTTGCATTTAAACATTTACCGGCTGGCCAATGGGAAGGTAATCCGCATTATCCGAACAGCAGTTCTCCCCCCGGACCCCTACCCGTCACGGTCATTAACCTTTTGTTAACCAGGAGACGGGCCCTGTCCCTGTGCTCCGCGAGCGTGTCCCGAAATTTCAAACTTCAAACCGAATTTCCCGAACTGGAAACGCATTCAATCTCCTAGTGCATTCATACGAATGTCAAATTTTGTATAGAGGCATCGCGTCACGGAATTTCATATCCAACTGGTATCTGTATAAAAATGATTAAATAGTGATTTCATAATTTCGTGAACTGCCGAACAAACATGATGAACGTAGCCGATTTCATACGAAATTTCGTATCGAACCGGCACTTGTATAAACGTGATGAAACAGTAATTTCATAATTATATTAGGTACCGGATAAACAGAATGAATTAAACATGGGACGATAAACCAATTCGAGCCTTGAACGGTCCTTAACAATTACCTTGGCACATATAGAATTGAATATATTTACGCGTGCCCGTCGCAACTAGTCCATTGCGCAATTCATTTGTATACAAGCAGCCAAAAAGATGTTAGATAAAATATTTTGTAAACCATTGATCAAAGATTATCCATGTTTGTTTTTCTTGTGCTGTTCTGTACAAAGAAAAACAGAATATCATTAAGGCAAGCCGGGTATAATTCTCATTGTAAAAGTCTAGTAAATGCGTTGCAGCACATTGATAAATGTTTTGTGCCGAGGAAACCTATTTGGAGACGATTAATGAAGAAACTAAAGCTGGGAGTCGTTGAAAAAAACGCGCGGCAATTAAACGCGTCGTTTAGCCGGGCGGAAGGGTTGCAAACAAGATGGGATTTTTATTAGGCCGCGCTCAACGGCTGTGAAACGACGACCCCTTTCGTTGATCGCGCGAACGCCATCCGGAACGACGCAGCCCCATTACAACCGCTCAAAAGTCGTAAAGAGCGGAGAAGGAAAAGGGCCCGTCTTGTTTTCGCATTTTACAAGCGTGCCGCGACTTCCTCCGCGCCGGAGGAGATCCTCGGGTCCCCATGGGGACAATCACGGGACACCGGACCCTCTACAACCACGCGACTTACGCCTCGGAGACGACGAATTTGAAAACAGCGGGAAATTTCATTTGCCATCGATGCCGATTCTTTCTCTCGTTAAGAGCAGCTCCGGTAATTTAAAGTTTTAAGCCTGGGGGCTGAAGTTTCGACGCCGAACTTCAGAATGGCTCGTAATTCGTGAGCTTTCGGGGAGAGCGTGATAAGAGTTAAAAAGCAGTGAACTGCTCATTGGGTTAATACAGAATTCGTGTGTGATTTGATTTAAAAAGAATTGGTTCACATATTTGAAAATATATTTAAGACCAATTATCCATTGGTCTCTTATAAACCCTGACAGAAACACATTTTTAAGGGTACATTCATTCAATGATCTCTCAGTGACGAATTCATACACATGTCTTAATACAACTATTAAGTATCAATTTCCTGACGCTACTTATCGTACAACCGTAATATTTGCCATGAGAGTTAAAATGCGGAGTGCACGTCTCACGTTTGAAGCATCGCACTGGTTGCTATCATCTGTTAATACAGAATTCCGCGGTGAAACGAGCTTGTCCGACAGACAATAAGCAAACGAGGCATTTTTTTAGTTTTACCGCTTCGCTCGTATCGGTTGAAGAGTTCCGTTGGAATTTCGGATAGGAACATGCGGCCGCGGACTTTTTTACGACGGCGAATGCAGAAACGAGCGTGGTACGTGCATCGCATGCGGGGCCGTATGCAACGATGCTTACTAAAAATGCGGGCACTCGCGGTCGTCAGTTACGTCAAACGTTTGTCCCGCGACACGACGGTTCCGATCGTTTCCTGTTCAACTTCCATCGTCCTGATAAGAGAAACGCTGGCGCAATTGTTTCTAGGCAGGAACTTGGATTGAGAGCAAATGAGAACTGTAATCACTGCGCTTTTATAGTTATTCATTTAATGAAATCGAGCGTAGATTGTATAAACTTTGTACGAAGTCCTACCCATGTTCGATAATCGATTAGAAAATGGATATGATAAGAATTACTAGACGATTTAATTATTGACTTCTCATTGTAAAGCATGTAATAAAATTGTTTGCATGAAACTGCCTGGCTTGATGACAAGCTCGAGGAAACGATATACCTCTAATGAATTTATAAATGAATCTAGCTTGAATACCATTCATGCCTAGTTTCTAACACGACGTTCGACTCTTTTCGATTATGTAAATGATAGCTGTCAATCGCGGCGCATTTGCGTTGCTCATCGGAATGTCGCGTGGCGTCAGACGCGGCTGAATCATCCGTGAAAACTGCGTATGTTACTTATTTTATATTTGAAATTCATTTAAAACGTAGTAAGTCGGTTGTTCTCTAACGCCTGGCAAGGTAACACTGGAAGGTAGACTGCATTCGAATTGCAAAAAAATCATCCTTAATCGCCGCGTACGCGTTGTGTGCTAATGCAACGAAACGAACGACGCCTTTTGAGAGTACATACCGTCGGTGCATAAACGGAAAAATAGTTGTTTCACCCTTCTGGAATCTCGCTTCCTTTCAGAAAGAATCGGGAGACTGGAAATGATTCACCGGAGTCGTCAGAAATCAGTCAATTACTTGTTTCGAGTTCGTGTCTGACCAAGCATCGACTATTCTACTTAAAACGTTTAAAACGTTTCTGCATTTACTTATACGATTTTCATTTCAATTAGAGGCATTTTTTTCAATACATTTCAGTACCTCAATTTGATGAGGAAATTCTTCAATACTTTGCCTTCAAGATTTGTTTGTCAATCGTTCGACAAGGCTCAAAAGTGAAACATTGTCACGTGACTTTTCTCGAGTTTTTCTTCGATAATTATTTATTGCAAAAGGAACGAGCCTTAGAACATTCACGTGTAATTTAACGCTGGCTGTTTCATTTATTTATAATGACCGATTTATCCTCGAGACTTCCCTATCGACCAGCGATAGCAAAAATTGTTGATCCTTCGTTTTTTCTTCTTCTTTAACTAGCTGTTCTAAGAGGAATGGGGTTGGGAAGGCGTCCATCAATAATTCTCGGGTGTTCCTGCAGCTGGAAATCGGCGGATGAAAAATCCAGCGGCGCCTCTTGCTCGAGGATCGCCTCGATAACCTCGTCAGGGTCCGCTGCTGAATTATTGATGGCCGGCACTTAGCACGGCCGAACACGAGGATCCTTATGTGTCCGCGGCGCGTTGCCACCCCTCGACGATACGGATATAGCCGGCGCGCATGGTTAGGGACGCCACCTCTATCCGGCGGGTCCCGTGGGATCCGCGGGAGGAGCTCGCCCGGGAATGCCGCCCAATTTCAACAAATTTGACCGAAAGTTCCGCGTAATTTTATTTTCGCACGTCTGCAGACACGGCCTCCTATCTTTCTCCCGGCCAGCTTCTCCTCCTGGGAGAGACGGACGCGTTCGTCCCTCCGTTTCCTTTATCTTTGCACAATCAGCACCGGAAACCGTCTCTAATCGCACTTTGGCCCGCGTTCCGTGACCGAACTCCAATCTCATGAACGGAACTACAGCCTCATCTCCGAACGAGCTCGTAGAGATGAAGCGGCAGTGATTGAAAATTGGTATATGAATGGCAAGATCCTCGAAACATAGCAGTTAACCCTTTGTACATTTTTAAATGTCAAGTTTACGTTATGCTTATTCTCGTGACAAAATTGAAATCAGAGATCAACAGGGAATACCTGAAGGAATCTAAAATTACAATGTTCGAGGTGAATTGCTCGATCCTCAAAGGGCGTGAGTATTAACGATCAAGTTATTCAATGAAACTGGATATCGACACCCTTCTCGAATGAAACGACTATGAACGGGGGATGGGAGAGATTCGATAAATAATAATCGCGGAAAAGAGGCGGCAATTAGCAGGCGCCGGGGGAATTATATGATTGCCAGGCGGTAGGCCGAAGGAAACGTCGGCTAATTCAATTAAACAATTCATTCGGCTGGTTCGAAGCACCACCTGAGGGCACGTCCCAACGCCGTCCGCGCTTCTTCTCGCAGCGGTTAGTCCGTGTGGCCCCGGTCAGAGTGTGCGGCCCGATATGGAGGAGCGAACGTGAGCTGGAGAAGGACCAAGCCGCCCTTTACCCGTTTCCCGGGGGAGCCGTAGCCTTGCGCTACAATACAATGCTCCTAATGTTACGGCTCCAGTTTCGACATAATTTTCTTTCGCGGCCCTTTTGGCTATCGGATGCCCGGCCTTTTGTGTACCGCCTCGACAAAAGAAAATATCATTTCCGGCGGCCGCCGATAACGAGAGAAAATTCGACGATCTGCAACAGTTCCGTGCGACTTTGGCAATTTCATCAAATTAATTCAACGACAGCTGATCGACATCCTATTCAGGAATCTTAGGACAGTTATTTTCAAATGAAAATGAAAATCACTTGTGACTGTGTACAAATTGTTGAACAAAGCCACTCGGTTTTAGGAAAAGTATTTTTTACACGACAAGACGGCGGTGTCTGAATGAAACCCTTCGCCGAGGGAACCGGTGAAGGAGAACAAACGTTTGCGGTGGCGCAGGGACAGAACTGTGGAGAGAGACAATACGATAACCACTAAATTATCCCAGCACATCCGGCGATGTAAATCACGAGGACTCTGGCGCATGTGTACCGTGCGTCCAAGAGGAAAAAAAAGAGGAGGCGAGCGAGGATAAAGAAAGAAATCGGGAGACGGAAAAAAGCGCGGACCTCTTCGCGGTACACGTAGACCAGCTCTATACAGGGGGGGGGGAGGGAAGGCAACGCAGGAGAGAGAGAGAGAGAGAGGCCGGATAGAGAGACAGAGGGAAGTTGGTTCTTGATGACGCGCAGATAAGGGAGGGCTTAAAGTCTACGTGATGTGGTTCCCGATGTGTCCGAGCGGAGGTCGAGCCTGAGAACTTTCGGTAAACGTACTCGCCGGCTCGGACGAAACGTAGCTTCTTCCCTCAGCCGGAAGAAGCCCCTTTGCATTTTCGATAGCTCGATATACTACTTTAATCATCCCCGGCACTGACCTCCGCGATTCGTCCCTTTTTGACCCTACGACGATTTTCGAGTCTCTAGTTTTCAGCCCAGGCACGATTTCAAACATGAAATTACTTGGGATTTGAGTAAACCATCCGAAAGATTAAACAGACATTTGTATGTATATCCTTTTCATAGTACATTGAAATAAAAGGAAAGACATGTCACGTTCATAAAAACAACGTTCGTGTAACCCTCAGCCTTATCGGATTGGATTCGTTTTTAAATATAAGATTCGATGCAAAACACTATAGAAATATAAAAATCAAATATTGTAAATTAAACTATTTCATAGAATGTGTCAGTTTTGGTTGCGAGAATTTCAAGTAGGAAGACGGAGGAATCCTGTTTGACTTCTCGAATAATCGACAGTTCGACGGGCGAGTCTAGTCTCCTAGGGGTCTCACGTTCACAACTTGCATCCGGACATTCTCATGTCCCTACTTCCGGGAACGTGAGACCCGTAACGGCAACACCCTCGCCAAACCCAGACGACTCGCGGTCACTGATCTTTGTCCCACTATGCTTCTAGTTGATAATGATTAGTTTATCGACACCGTGTTTCTAAACCATATCTCGTTTCATAACGCCGTATTCTTAATCGTAAGTAAATTATTTTCTTTGAAATTGTGAAGTAGTACGAGTGAAACGGGACAGTGCCCTGTCAGACAAACTAGTGTCGTCACATGGAACTGTATTTAAAAATTATGTAACTTTATCAATACAATCTTTTTTACTTTTACGGTAAGAAGCATGCAATAGTATCGTTGAAAAAACTGAAGATTTGCATACAATTGAAAACCAGTGCGTAAAAAAGATTGAAGAGACCGAACACGGTATAAAAAGCTGGTGGAATAAAATAATCCGAACAAACAGCGACCACAAAACGGCAACTGCGGCACTGCGATGGAGCGAAGCCCGACGGTTCCCCGAAACCTCGGCGACCGATATTAAGCCGCGTGTCCACCACAGTGTGTAACTATCCGCGCAATAACGGAGCGTCCGAGTGGTCCAAGGAGAGAAGAAAGGAGAGCGGACGCAACGATCGGAATCGGTGGAGGAATAATGGAAAAAGGGCGGGGTTGAAAATACGAAGGTAGTGTTGACGGCTCCCCGGGATGCCCCGTCAGCATCAGCGTTCCTCTCTAATCGTATCGGGTTTACTGCCGTGGCGTGACGTACTCATCTGCACCCGTAGGTTCACGACCCTCTGTACCCCCGTCCGACAAGACCACCCATCACAATTCCCATTATCCACTCGCTGTGACAGAGCTCTCCAGGGACCAGCTACCGGCGACGCTATTTTACTCGGCAAATTCTTCTCCGACGAATCTACCTGACCGCTTCTCTCTCACGTGTCAAAATACAGACACGAGCAACAGTGTACCGAGTGTACCAATGTTTATATTTGTTCGACAATAATCTTTTATCTGTCAAAAGTGAGGAACGATGAACTTCGATTTATCTTTTGACTCATTCTCTTGATTCTATTCCATGTTATTAAGAATAGTTTGGTTCACGTCCTTTGAGAAAAGAATAATTCATTCTTTTATTCATTACAAATAATAACCGACTTAAGATCATGATATTTGCAAAATGACGATCAAACGGGTTACGAGAAATTTTGTGAAAATAAATTTCCGGAACAGTTTTTGTCCGCTCGTCTGAATTATTGAGTTGATAATGGCCGCTCGAAAAGAACACAAGGGGAACGATATTACCCTATAAAATCATATCTGGGAAAAAAACGCATGCGGTTGACGTTCTCGGCCAGTTTACAGGCTCGTAAAACCGTGTCACGATCTCGTAACCCTTGCCCATACAATTTTCCAAACAGAAGAGAAGAAGGAACCCTACCACTCGATTTTAATTAATCGGTATTAAGTTTAATAACCTGTAATTTGTGAATTTCTGCGAGGTAAAGGTGTACGCATTCCTTTCATAGTGAAAGGTGTTAGGTCTTTTATGGTAACGAGCTACCAATTAGCAGCGAGGTAAGATAAGTGGTTGGATAATAATCCAATTATCTACTATTAAGTGTCGACTCTGTATCACTGTAACACATCATTTGGAAATTATGTGTGAAGTCTCTTAATGCTTTGTTTAGAATTCTCCTTAAAACAGAATTGATGAAAATTATGAAACATCTCTAAATCAATGAAACCTATAATTAACTTCTTGTTTCAATTTTATTACTAGTGTAAATGTAATATGAGTTTTGCTAAGATTTATGAGTTGTTTCTACAAGAAGTATTAAGAGCTTGAAGATAATCGAGTACACGAAAGTATATGACAATGGAGCATGAAATAACTTGTCTGCGGCGCGACGAACAAATGGACGGAGCCGAGTTATGCAATTTCGTTTAATCGAGGTGAAAACTGGATTTACTGGTACCGCTTTGTCCCGTACACGCCATCAACGAATCAAGACGGTTCACGTACGACGATAAAAAACCGAGCAACACGTATGCAAATACTGGATGAGGCAACGAGATATTCGATTCTTATTGCAAAATTCACTTCGTTATGTTCTTTTCCCTTCCGTTCTACGTCACTTCTTTATTCTGTTGTTTAAGTACACACACCCTCGTTCACAAGTCTTTCTGATAATCAAATGCCGATTGAAATTGGATATTGATAAAAATTGTTTTACTCGAACTGCAATTTCATTGAAACTATTTATGGTTCACGTGATCACTATTATAGAAAGTATCCAAATTTCTGTTTACGTTATGTTTCTACTTCACTGGCTTAAGACTGCATATAAAATTATAGAAAAAAGGCAGTGAGTAAAAATTGTGAAGTGAATAGAAATTGGGACATTTATTGCAATGTTCTTTCACATAAAATAGCCTTTAATGATTATTAATAAAATATACGATAAAAGAATGTCAGTCTGAGGTGTCTTAAAACTTGTGAACAGTGGTGCACGTAGGTGTAGGGAACGGCATCAGAAATCTGCGCGCGATGCCGCCGAATGAAAAAGGTGATTGATGGCCTGATAAAAATTCGACATCCTGCGCGCGAGGAATGATTTACAGTTATAACATCAACTTTACAGCGCACTATTTACAGGTTCGCCTCGTAGGTAGGTGACGTCATTTCTCGATCGACGTACGTCACATATTAATGCCGCGCAGTTCTTTGAATCGACATCGACGACGGGCAAATCAATTGACAAATTCCTCGCTCGTTGGATCGACGAATGGAAAATTTGTTGATTTCGTGCTTGTGCAAAGTACTTCCAGTTCTGGTGAAGATTTAATAAGTGAGAACCGAGAAATAGATGAATCGAAGATTAAGAAAATGTACGAGGAATAAGAATTTTAACAGACTTGATCCAATGTACAAGGAAAAGCAATATTAAAACAATTCTTTATAAT
This sequence comes from Ceratina calcarata, assembly GCF_001652005.2. NCBI lineage: Eukaryota > Metazoa > Arthropoda > Insecta > Hymenoptera > Apidae > Ceratina > Ceratina calcarata. The sequence goes on along the minus strand of NW_017132445.1, from coordinate 337,190 downwards.
CCTTTAATATGTAGTTTTAAGTTTCACTGTAAGAATACTGGAAGTACTTTGCACAGACACTTTGCAAGTGTGCTATTCTTATGTGTTACAAGCAATTGCTGTACATAAAAATGTGTTAAGTATCTATGACTATTCTTCATAAGATCAAGTGATATATGAAGTTTACAGTTTATGATTAATTGTGATTAAATGATTTAGTAAATCGTCGCGATCTACCTCGAGAGAGCAGTTTGCTACGCACCTCTAGCCCTTTCGCTGCTGGAAACTGCTAAGCGATATAAAAATTCTATTTTCTTTATTCAATTTCTGTGAACTGTTTAACTGTAGCTCTTCGCATCGTCAACGAAGATAAATACGGAGCAGGTTGCAGATTGGATACGTATGAAGTATCTTATGGTTCGCGACAAAATATGCCGGAGCATGGACAATAATTCAGTCGAAAACTTTCACGGAACCAATGTGGTAGTTATGGAAAGCTCTAGAAACTTTACTGTATGTTACACATACGCTATTGCATTTTAGTCCATAGAAATATGTACGATAAAGATTGTTATGAGATTTATGTTGTAAAGATTGATTTTGCATCTATACATTCTTCACTCGTTAAATCTTTTTGAAGATCGTCGAAACTGAAATTCACACTCGAACTATCAATTGCCGTGAACATCTTCGTCACCGACGCGAAGGGGTTGCGACGCGCTTCGACCCTCTCACGATTAACGCTCTCATCACTCGCGAAGCGACAAATCGAGAACAACATTTCCCCTCCTGATGGATTCACAACCCTTTCGTTCCATTACAAGCAGTACCAATTCAACTAAACATTTTCCTCTAATTCTTGTCTTTGAACTGTGAATATTTTTTTAATAGAATCGTCTAATGAAAGACTGAATATAAATGTTGAGACTTATTTGTCAAACGAAATTGAAAAACATGAAGGTACCAAATATTTTTAATAGATTTCAAATGAGTTCGATGTTAAATATAAGAATTTTGAATTTTCTCAGTAGCATTTTATATTTGGTATAAGAGAAAGCTTAGGTTGCGTCGAAAGGGCTAGGTAGATCGTAACGTCTAAACGTGAACTATAAAATAGTAGATAGTAAGAGAAAAATAAGTATAAAGAGAAACAACATGCCCTGGCTCGAGGAGAGGACCCTGACTCTGTTTGTACGGGACACAGAGGTCCGCCGGTACGAACCAGGAGTGCGTGAACGCGGGGTTGATGTTGAGCGCCCCAGCGGGCCCCTGATGGGGTCCGCCGACATCGACCCCGACACCGACACCGACCCCGACCGGGCTTTGCCGCTGAAAGCCCCCATAATCCATGGCCATCTGATACGGCAACATCTCTCTTTCCCTCTTTTATCCACCCTCTCCTATATCTCACACCTCCTCCACCCTTTCCTTCGATCTTCCTCGATCCTCTTCACTGTCCGTCGTTCACCACAAAACAACCAATAATAAAAAACGAGTTCACGTTCGAACAAACACACCAAACACACCGGTATCAGAAGAACAGTCTATTATCTCGTATCATCGAACTCGTCCTCTTCCCGCGTCATCGTCGCGGGACGCGGCGACGATTCACCCCCGAATAGGACAAGGGAAGAAGCGCACCGACGCGACGGGGGGTGAACGTGCGACTATATACGCGGTCTCCCCGTGTGTGAACGTGGTATCACGCGCGCGCACGTGCGTGTCAACAACTCCGTACTCGCTCGGACTCTGTCGGTCTCGCGTCGCGTCGTCAGTCGGACGGACGGTCGGTCGGTGGACCAGCTGTTACCCGGGGTCCGTCGTCGTCGGTCCCTTCGATCACGCGTGGGGGTCGCGACAGCTAAACGGCTGCTTCGTGACCGAACGACAGGCTAGACCGGACTGTACCCGGTCTGTGAAACGCGAGCCGCGTTTCTGTCCGTGCGGGTGACAGAGACGCCGGCTGGGTCTGGTGGGAAGAGGACCGATGAAGAAGAGGGCCAGAGCGTGCGCCGAGGATCACCGGGAGGTTTCGTATACGCCCACGACAACTCGTATCGACGAATCGTACCTCAGGGTCGCGCACCCTGGCCACGACTACCGCGCATCCTCTCTTCGAATCAACGACCGGTCACCCTTTCGTTGACACAGTGCAGAGGGGAACGTGGCACCCAACGCCTACGCTCCGCCCAGCTTTGATAATCACATTCGCCGGATGGTTAAGACCGTCGTACTACACCCACGACGCACCAAGATACAGAGCCAAGGGCGACGGTCCCCGGAAGTGGCAGCCACGTGCGCCGACGATTCTTTACCCCCTTGTTACCATTATCTTTTACAATTATTCGTTTATTAATAGAATTTGCGAAACTGTGTCAAAATCAAATCTCGGGTAACGATGCAAGAAGATATCGAGTGAAATCAATTTTTTCATGTACTAGTCCAAGACGATCTTAAAGAGAACCCTTCTGGTCTTTCTACTTTATACTAGTGTTTCGCTACTGGTGGGTCGGTCAAATTGTCACTCGTATTGCTTTCTCATCGAAACAGAACACTATTCGTATTTTGACGTACAGAACGAGAAATGCTCTGGTCCATCCGTTTGTTCAACAAATCAAATTACCCGTTCACGCTCCCACGCTTCGTCGATACGATCAAACGATCGATTGACCAGACGCATTGTCACACACCTATAAATAACCCGTCGACATTCCAACGCATTTCATTAAACTTTTAACACCGAGCACGCTCGTTTCACGGAATAGAAATCGCGAGATTGACCAATAGAAAACAGGAAGCGAATAGAACGGTCGGTAGGTAACTTTTCGTTCGAAACCCGGGGGAAAGAACAGAAGACAATTGAAGAGAATCGCGGTGCGTCCTCCACCCTCGCGCCACTCTCATGGTTATTCATAAACCGCGACTTTTTCTGTTACTCAATCGTCGCTGCCTCGATCGTTGATTTATCTCACGCAGCGTCTTTATGCAATTACGGGCTGACGACGGTGAGAATGCGCGACACGTAATAAAATAGCCGAGAAATCGATGCGACACTCGCAGCGCAGTAAAACCGCATTCAGACAAGCTACGCGAAATAATAACTAACGCTTTTATCTGTCAAAAACCTGACAATCTCACTTGTAACTAACACTTTAAGAATCTGACATCTTCATACGAGAAACGTTCATATTAAGATTTCGAACGATAGTTGAAATTCTTATCTCTCGGACACGTCCGTTCGAGAGTAGATCAGCGACGAGTCTTTGCCAATTTGTCAATTGATTCAACGGGTGCCTTAATATTCCCTTTGAACTCGTATACTCGAATCATTCAGTTCGTAATAATACGTTTCGTCAAGGATTGAATATCTCCAATCACAGTTTTTAATAAAAGAACTAAATATCCTAAACGTAACAGTATTTAACACTAGAAAGACTGAAACTTAGTATATACCTATATTGCCCAAAGCAGTCAAAATGACTGCATTGTGAAAGAATAATGTGTAAAGAAATTTGTCTAAAATTAATTTTTAATATTTTTTACATTATTTACAGTCATATAACAAGTTATTAGTAAATGTTAACAATAAAAAAAATTTACTTCACTTGGGAAAAAAAATAATTTATGCATTATTATTTGTACATATGCCCAAAAGCAGTCAAAATGACTTCCTTGGGCAATCTAGTGTTAATAGTTCAAAGATTTCAACGTTTTTCCGTTGTATTTATCGAAGAGACGAATTGAAGGGGTTAAGGTCGAGGAGAATTAATTCATCGAACATCCAATCAGACATTTCTCGGGAACGAAGTAAGCAGGAGAAAGAATCGTAGACAGTCGGTTGGGTGCAACGAGCGGGCGGGCGAGCGAGCGAGCGACGTCGCGTCACTTAGCATGCGTCCCCCGATACGAAGGATTCCTTATTGTATCGTTGCACGTGAGCGTAATGCACAAATATGAACTTAGAGTAGCTGCGGGCTCTGCTCGAGTCTCTCTCCTCCGTTCGGTGATAACTCCCGTCCTCATAATCATACATATGGATGTCTCCCGTGTGTACGTTCGCTGCTCGTTGTCTCATTCGTCTACCCCTACTACTTTCCGTTGACCAACACCGCGTCTGTTTATCACTGCTGAACAATACCATTGTTCGTGGACGATCGGTAACGAGACGAAACGATTTCTAAGCGACGGAGTCTAATCGGTATGCGTGAACGTTCAGTGTAACAGGGGCTGTTTTGAGTTTAGGAGGAACTTCCAGGAAAGGCTTTCTAAATCCTCGATTGTCTACGTGCACGAGGGATTATTTAGTCATCGCTCAGTACGTACAGATTATTCGACTTTTATCAGTGCAGTCCCTCGCAATTTTAATATCACGTCGATACACATTTATATATGATTTTTACACCGTTTAATAATGCTATGGTTTTACGCGACATGATAATAACGGTGACTGTCGGACTGTCACGATAGTGAATTCACTGATACGGACGATCTTAGAGCAGATTATAAGCTGCCACCAGTAGTATGTGCTCTAATTGAAAGCACGTGACAGTTACGACAGCGAAGATCATAGTTACTCTCGCGTAAGAATGTACCTTAATTGTAATGTCGATCAGCAGATTCGAGAACCGATGGTATTAGTTAACAATGATCCAGTTAATCAGAGAGAGAGGTTGAAATCTTGGATAATATCACTTTTGCGGTTTGGCGGATGGCAATCTAACCCTTTAGGGCCATGCATCAGCGCGGATATAAACGTCGGTCGTGGTAAAGTAGGGCCCATAAAATCCGCCCCCGTGGACGCGATAAGAGTTATCTGCGCGGTCTAATTGAAAGTTAATTGGTCCAGCGCGGCCGTTTCAGTCGCGGGTCGCGGGCCGCCGTTTAAACCCCGGCCTAGGGCGGCAATTTAGCGGAGCTACAATAATGAGACCCTATCTTATGGTGCTCTACCCAGGCCTCGCACGCACCGTGTACCGCCTCGCGGTAACACGTATTACCTTGCTACCGCGTTACGTGCCGCGCCGAATCCTCCCCACGTGCTCGTAATAAACCGGTGCCTGCCTGCCTGCCTGCCTACCTACCTCTCTTCCTTCGGGTAATCGAGAATTTCCCGACAAACACGTACCGTTCCACCTATCCGGATCATCTGAGATTGTGATCAACGCCCATAGCTACGAACAAGTGCTCCTCGAGTCGGCTGCACCTCGATATGAAAATTCGACTCCTGTTATCGTACCTCGCTGCAGCTGAATTCGATTCTTTTATTATCGGTACCAGATTTCCCATTCTCAGGTCGCTTGCACAAGAATTTTCAGATTGTAAATTGAATTACTAAATAGCGGCAGGAAATTGAAGCCCATTTTTAAGTTATGATAGATCACAATTTCATGATTTCTTTAATCTTCACCATAAGAAGCGTAGTCATCAACGAGGTTTTGAAAAAAGTTGCTTCTGTATCGGGAAAGCCTGCAGATTTATGGTCGTACTTCCGTGAAGTAAAAGTTTCGTGGTGAAGTACGAGGCGGTTACTCGAGATCGGACAACGCGATAATAATTGCTACGAAATGTCAAGTGTATCAACAAGAATCTTGCGTGTACCTTTCCCTCAAACAGATAAAGAGATCCTCGGACAACAGGGAAGCTTCGGAGATTTTTTTTTAACGAACACAGTATTTAAGAGTGACTCTTAAAATGCAAATTGGATGCAGGATGGTAGGACAATCTTATAGAACTGTTTTACCTGCGATTCTTATGCAGTTGTAAAGAAAACAATCTTATACAATTTTATTGCGAAGAAAGCTACGCCAGAAATTTTCGACAGCAATCCTAATGATTAAATAAATTAGGACATGGTATAAGTGGATACTCGTACTGGAGTTAAGTGAAGTTATTGGAAAAACAAACGAGGATCAGGGACGAGCGATCTTCGTGAAAACAACCGGATCGTTGCGTCTTATTCGACTAACAAATTAATCCGATTAAACGGATTGATTATACGAGGGTTACCCACCGTGTTGAGTTGATCGGGGATTGCCCGCAAAATTACAGTTGGGGTGTACCTTAAACTCTGAGCGTACGTCATTCTTCATTCAAAACGAACGCATCAAACACAGTGAATTAACTTGATTCAATAACCATTTAATAAAGAGCAGAAATATTTTGATTTTCAATCTCGTCTTTAGGACTATCAAACTTTAATTAATTTTATAAGTTTAATTAATAGAATGAAAAATATTCTGAATCTTTTTTTAATTAATTTTATAAGTTTAATTAATAGAATGAAAAATAGTCTGAATCTTTTCTAAAATAAAAAACATTGATTTTTATGAATCCTAGCCTCGGGCCAATCAGTGACGCAAAAAATGTATCACCCCACATATGTGTGGGTGGGGCGGATGCGTCTGGAGGTATAATTTTTCAAATTGCAACGGTTCGACCTTCTGCCCCGCGGACGGAAACGTGGAGCCTCACTTTGCCACCCCGCGTTTTCACTGACACAAGGGTGCCAGCCGGCTACTAACGAGAAACGAAGTTATTTGAGGGTTCCGCAGAAAGGAGTCGAACAATCATAATAATCAAGTGCGATTCGCGTTTATTGTCGGCGATTATTGGCCGGCACCCTCTTGGAAATTAAGCGCGTCGCTCATCTCTAGCCGGAGGGTGTCCGTACGCGCACCCATGGATAAATAATAAGAGGGTCCTACTTAAAGACGTACCGGTTGAAGGATTATGTCTCTATATCGATGATCTGACAGGAATTCGTTTTGATTTATCAAAATACGTAGTGAAGCCTGATTGAATAGCCTTTGGATCAGAAGAGAAACATTTACTATAAAAATCTTCTCAAGTTTCGTTCAACTCCTATCAATAGAAACAAAGTCTTCATAAGAAATTTTTTCTATACATTGGATATTTTGGATTTATTAAACACTATGCCATTGCATGCGATACTTATTCATTGAGGGAATCAAAATTGTTTGAATTTCTTAATCAATACTGTGAACGTTTCACTGTCGTAGTTAAGCTGGAAATTACGGGTCTAGATTTCCCTTTACGTACGATAATATAAGGTAGATTTAGTGCTGGACTATCGCGCAGATAGGTCACGTTATTAGCATACTTGCCCCGCGCATTTACATTTTCCAGGCATCGCTTTATGTAATTGTACAAAGTGAATTTGCAGCGAACTGTAATCAGGCTTATGTAGAATATCTCAAAATCTGTTAATTTCAACCATTCATTTGTATAGTAATTCAAGATATAAATTAATATTATCATAAAAAGTATCGTAACTCATATCATGATTTAAACACTTATTTTACATTATAACACTAGCATAATAAGGCTTTGAATTCTGTTTTCCGAAGACTCGTGATGTCTGAATTTACTTTTCGAATTAAATATTGCAGCAGAAATACGATCCATCAGTATGGGTTTGACACTTGTTCCACAGAATTGCAACCGCTCTTTTCAATTACGGCTGTCGCCGAAACAGATTAGCGCAAGATGAATTCTGGGTCCCCTTCCGTGGTCCAGGCGACGATATACATATCGTGTAATTTTTTTTCCGCGTCGTCGGAAAGGAAAAAAAAAGTTTCGAGGGTCGTCTCCACCCCACTGCGTTACTTAATTATCCGTCGTAGCTCGGCCCCGCAAGGAGCTCCGATCGTTCTAACTTCGTTTCGCAGCTACTACCCCCAACGCCGAAATTATCGTCAGCCTGGCACTCGAGAGCTCAACGTGTCTACGCGAAAATTTTCTTTATTTTCATTCTATTTGTGTCATTATTTAGATTTTTTTACTGCTCCTTTCTTTTCATACGTGTAAGCTCCCTCAATCATTTGTGTACTCTAGCATATATTTTTGAACTCGTTTTAATACAATTTAAAACCTTGTTTGTAATTTTTATTCAACTCGATACATTTCTTACTTTGTGAATTCTTTGCTCTTAAAAGAGTATTTGTAAAGGAAAATTCTGTACTGGTGTTTGGCTAAGCAGTAGTAGGGACATTTTAGGTCGAAATCTGGCCGATCGGCCCGGCGGTTGATTAGACTCTATTTACCGGAGGCGAATTTAGCGGCTCGACCCCTCTTCCCTTTCAGTCTGTCCCGTCCCCTTTGTGGCAAATCAACCGGCATACAGGAGGCTTCTTCCTCGGTCGCATTTTTCCTAGCGCTAATTCCGGCCGAAATAGCTACGGCTACGTTCGATCAAGTGTAATGCCTTTGATGGAGAAACGAACGGATAGGGGAAACGCTAACGAGGAGCAAAACAAAGGGTTGTTCTATATACTTATCTCTTACAATAAAATAAATGAAGCTATAGAACGCTTTGTTGTTTCGCAGGATTAAAAGTCATTTTGTACGATATTGAGTTTCGCATGAGATTAAAAGAAATAGGTTTAATTCTTTCATTGAAGAGATACGTGTCTGAAAAATTCATAGATTGCAAATTTAATGCATGTAAAGTATAAAAACACGTGAAATACTAAAAGCTTAACTGACAAAGAAGTTTTTAAATTGATACCGTAAATGTTTTATCATGCATAATAAAAATCCGCGGTCTATCGATAAGGATACTGATCGAACAGAATGCGACAATTGTTGAGATTGGAAAGTAAACCCTGAATCTGCCGCAAGCAAAAACTGACTAGACGTTGCTTCTTCGACGAAATCTAATCAACGTCTCTGATTCGCGTATCAAAGGGTTTCGAACGGGACGGACACGCATTGATAATTCGATTTTCGTAACCCGATCCCGTATGGAAATAGCCGGGCCGCGCGGTTCGGCTCGCAAAACCGGGTTAACGTAGGCGAGCGAATGTTTAACCTGGCTCCTCGGCGCTGGATGCGTATTGTTATTTTAATAGGCATTATTCGATTTTAAAGTTCAGTGAATGGCGGCCTGTTGGCCTGAAGGGGGATTTGATTGCCCCGCCGATAAGGGTCCAACCCTATTATTTCGTTCTTCAATCCCTATCCCGTGGCGGCGATGCGTTTCGCACATTCTGAAACGGCTACTTTTCCTTTATCCCGCCCGGAAGGGACTTCCGCGTGCGAACTTCTTCGAGCCAGCTAAGAAATCAACGACTCGAATCCAAATGAGAAACCAGGTATCAATTGTTGATAACGTGAAGCAAGGATAAAGTATGATTGCCAAAGCTTATTTCACATTGATAGAAACGAATCTTGTTTTCAAATGAAAAACGTTTAATTTAATCATTCTGAACGACAAAATAAATCAATCGAGTTTATGATAAATCAAAATAAGTCCTACAAGTTTGAGAATCAAACAGCGAACATTTTTAATTCGTTATGATACAATTTCAAGAGTCTGTTCTTTTGATAAGGGAAACTGTGACAAGGTTTTACGTCTCGAAGAATGTATATGGTAATGAGTATCGATCGGAGCGATCAGCTGTTGTCCTAATAGCCGTCGTGAATCCTCCCCGAGCGAGCGGCACAGATAAACCCCGAGCAGCCCTCGTCTCCGGGGAGCATTCTGCGTGGCTCGTTCTCTTATAAATATTGCAAACGCCGGATGGTAAACCGGAAAACTGGCACACTGCCGCCGTACGTCAATCGACAGCTGACCATTGAATTCTCGATTATCGACGCCAGACTTCTTATAAAATAATTCCAAATTGGTCAAATGAAATTTATTGAAATACTTTGTACTTTGAAGATTCTTTACAAACATCAAATATTGTTTGTATAGGTTGTAACTTTTAGTTATCAAATTGTAATCGTGTTTATTCTATAAAAGAATTCTTGAATAGCTCGGTCATAACTCTGCACCATTTGAAATTCGATTTATGTGCTTGTTAAATGTAACGCTGAAGAATAAATGGAACTGTTGGGACTCTATACTTGCGACGTGAGTTTACTTTCACCCTCTCCACGTTTCCCACGAAAGCGAGTAGTACTTTTCCATTTGAGACCAGCAATCGAAGCGTGGATTTTCGAAATCGACACGGTTTCGATTGGAAACTGGGTCGTCGGTCGATTTTCGTTGCCAGAAGGAGACCCGGCTAAGGAGCGTGGAATAAAAAAAAGGCAACGTTCGCCTATCTATCGAGTGGCGGTGGCGCCGGTGATCTAACGACCGGTGCTGACAACCGGATGCGAGAACAGAGACCGATACACGAGCAACGCCGGTCTCCCCGGCTCCCCTGCTCCCTCCCAACCCTCCGGCCATTAACATGCAACCCGCGAGCGTACATATTTTGGGGAGTCCCCGCGAAGAATACCAATATTCCTGCTTTGACATTCCAATAAAACGCGGCCGTTTTGTTTATGAGCTTGTACGTCGCGTCGTCCGTGTGCGTGCCTCTACACGCGTGGTGGTTACTCGAACCCCTTTCACCCCCTTCTGTTCATTGTCCGCCTACAATTTTCTCTCCTTCACTTTTTCTATCAATACTTTTCCAGCTGCGACGCTTAATTTTATTGCACAATTAGTTGTCTATTCAAATTGTAAGTCAAATAAAAATTCATTGATCTGAAATTTTTTATTATACACAAATTGACGTGGACCATCTATTTGATGTTCGATACAATTATTCATATGAAGATTTGTTGCTTACTATTATTGACAGACGAGTGAAGTCATACTTATTTTATATCATGTTTAATTTGATTGATTTTTAATTTCAAATCGTCGATCATTTACGTCGATGATTTTTTATATTTCGCTACTGATTTTTAATCCGTTTTACACATTTGTTTTTGAGATTCGCTTTTTGATGTTTACTCAATGAAGTTTCCTCTCCGTCGCTTTTTTTCTATCATCAACGATGCACGTCACGTACCCTTCGCTCTTTCTTCTTCTCTCCCTTCCTACCCTGCCCTTCTATTCCCCGCGTTGACTTTCTTATATTCTACGATTCTTTCACCTCGGTCGTAGAAATTATCCTCGGACACCGGGAGCAAATTTAATCCTAAACGAATGACAGTATGTCCAAACAAAGACAAATGATCCGCGGGGTTAGAAAAAGCCCCAGTACAAGGGAGGCCGATACAAAAAGTAACAAGGCAACATTAGGAAAAACGAATATACAAATCCGATAAAAAATCCATATTACAAATGATCGTTTATTCATTCATTCGAGTCTAATTTTAATATTCATTTAGCAGTTTTTATCTCCAAGACCGAGTATTCATATTGAAAATGTACGGGCACGAAAATTGAAATGTCCGATATAATTAACGTCACGATTGAAATTCGTTTTGGCTCGAGAAGAATCTCGTTAATGGCTGGTTGCGATACTTTCAACGTTCTTAAATTAACGACGTTTTATCGTTTCGTGTACAGGGAAGTTATCACCGAGACCCAGTGCATATTTCTTTCAGTCGTGAATAACAGAGTACGGGGAGGCGACGTAGATCGCAGATAATTGTGAAATTATTATTTTCAGTGGGAACAGACCGAGGAGTCAGGAATTGGATTCAGGCTATCATTTGATAAGCGTTTCACTTTTAACTGCTCGACTAAAATTATATAAAATATTCTACAATTATTTGATCATCGTTCAATCTCACAAGGAACGATGTAAAATAATTTGATTACTATTACGCATGAAATTAGCGTATTTGCAGTTGGATTCGATGCAGATGAGAACGATGACATGAGTGAAATTCTAGCGTCGGCAGGTGGATGGTAAGAAGCGGCAGGAAAAAGGTGACAAGGCGATGGAATGGCAGGAAATGGCGAATTACAAAGCAAAGCAGCACACTAGAATATACAATACATGGGACTAAAGCGAGTATTCGCGCGTTATTCTCGTTGGTATGTGGCTGGAAATTGCAGCCGCACCCTCGTTACGTCGCTCATCGGACCGTCCAGCCGCAAACCGCACCGTGCACCACCGATGCACAGCGCCACGGCTTCTATATATTAAGATTATCGGCCGACCGCCGCTATTTACCACTCGTATTCATTCTTTGTCCATCGATCCTCCACCAAACGGTACGATCGAGGATCAAGTCACGACTGTTTTCAGCAACGTTCGCCTCCACTTCCGGTATGTAAATCGACTCGCAATCGCAAAAGCATCCCTAGGTTCTTGTAGGTGGCATCAGTTTTCTTGCTCGAGCCATTGTAAATAACGTTAGCGGCTTGACTCGTTTTTTGGCCGTTGATTATGGTCACAGTGGTTAATTGAAACGGTGGTCGAGGGACTGTAATTGCGCCTTCCTAGAAAGGATGCCTTTTTCTTTCAGTAGCTTCAATCTTTTTTCAACACCAACGAGTTTTCTCACTGATGTTCGAGTCGAACTTTCTTCTCTATCGATTGATTACATAATTCAGATTCTTCGTGTATGATACCGGTCATCGAGTACGAAAACTGTTTCAAAGAACGTGAGCACAAACGACAGACACGAGAAGTGAAAACAGTTAATTCTGTTATGGTAGTCTATAAACATTACACCTTTTTATCTACCTGCTCCATCCCCTTTTTCAAAAGGATGACCCAAAAAATACTGGAACGGGAATGGAACAACCGAGTACCGTTAAGAATTAGTTGTCGTCACGCGTCGCGAACCAACCCCGAATTCACCATTTCTCGTTCCTATCTCTCATCGAGCACGAGTTCGTATTTGTAGTATACATATACTACCGTTCAAAAGTTTCCAAGCATACACGTGATTCCCTGACTTATATTTTTAATAGTAAACATCCTTTTATAATAAGCATTTAATAAATTTCGAATAGTTTTAATAAAATTGTACTTCAAATGAAAGAACAGAAATGTCAATAATTTTTGTATGCACTGTTATTTAGTGAACAAACTAATTAAATTATGATACATGAATTTTTATTATTCACATATTTCAATATAACAATGTAACTGGCATTACAGTTTTGGACGACAGTGTATTTCACTGGCACAAAATTCGGGTGCGACGTATCTTTGAAATCGGCCGGTGGCACGCAGTCGAAATCTATGGCTCGATCTCGATTTTTCGGCCGGCTTTAACGGTAACCTGTGTCCGGCAATATATTACAACCGTGACTTCGCGCGACGTGCCTTAACGTCTCTGTTAGGCGCGACCAGAGATCGGAGCAGAGATTCACCCTCTCCCACCCCTTGTTGTCGAGCGTTCGCGTAACGGTACAGCCCGTCTGACACCCCCGTAAAGAGTAACAGAGCTTCCGTCTATCGTACGATCGGGCTTCGTTGAAAACTCGCTCTCCAACTCGTGAAACTGATTCATGGCTGGAGCGAGGAAAAAAATTAGGTGAAGCGAGATTTTATAGAAACGATCTAAGGAACTCATCAGTCCTGTTTCTTATATTTTAAAATCAGCAACTGAACGAGATATTTCAACAGTAGGAATGGTCAAATGAAAATTATTTATATTATTCCATACAGAAATTATTTTATTTTTATTCTTTTACTGGAAGTGCAATTTTATTGAATTTTCATTTTTTTTCCAATTGAAAATTCTATTTTATTTACAATCGTTGATAGTTATCAGTGTAGAATATTTATCAGATCCTTATTTTTGGGTACACACGTACTTGTATTGTTACAAGCTGTAGATAGACAGGAAGCTGCTATCTCTTCGGAAGTTGCAGACCGGCGGCGACATTCGTATCGCAATATGCACGCGGGCCAACAGTATATTTATCATGTAAGCAAGCAATTTAGGGGCGATCATTTTTCACGAGTCGACTTTGGATCCCCGGCTAGCACGGGTGTTATTGGCCGGCGGCTGAAGACCAAACGGACATCACCCTCCCGAAGACCTTTCGACCTGACTGATGGTTTCTGCTCCTGCGAGCTCCTCTAGCTCCATCCGTCCTCTCTTTCTCTCTCTCTTACTCTTTTTTATATGCTGATGAACCGTCGATACCGATAGCTCTTCCGTGTTTGGATAGGTCAACGATCGAACGATACATCAGAATTTTGAAGGAGATTGGCATGATCGCAAAATTTTCCAAATATTAAATTGATAAAAGTACTATGTAATTTTTTCAATGATTATAATGATAAGCCTTCTCAATCATCCAAATCAAAGCGTTTTATATAATGAAATAAAGTATGTAACCCATTGATCGAAGAAATATCTTACGTTAAGTCAAACGATAAATCGAATAAAAATGCAGGAAAGCAATTTCAGTAGCTCCGAATTCCGCGGGCAAATCAAAGCGAGACGATCGATCGATTACGATTGGACGGACGGTTGCTCCTTAGTTATTCGAAAAAGGGAAGAACCCCGGGTCCATCGAGAAAGGGCTGGCCGGCGGCGGGGCGTCCGAGTGTAAAGGTATTCGAAACGCAAGCGCTTGTACTGCGAAACGGCGCACGAAAAATCCCCCAAGGGGTGCTCGGCGAGGACGCGGAAGGACCCTCCGGCTTCTTCGCTGGTGCGACACCTCATTTCCTTATCTTTAACAGGCCGTTACCTTCCCGTGCCTTGATACTCGCTTTTTCACCGGGAATCAGTGAAAAAAAAGGCTAATTGCCACGACAATTTTCAATTCCAGTTTTTTTACATTCTTTAGTAATTAATTCCATTTTTTTTCAATTGATAATGAACAATTTGTGTCCTCAACTTTATATCTTGAACATTTTTCATTAGTTCTCTGGAGGGTGAAAGGGTTAGGCACCGAATTCTCTGACTTATTCGTGATCGTTATGAATCTGGAGGGCGATAAACCAGATAAAACAGGCTCATATACAATAATATTCACCCCAAAATTGGTGAACTTTCGCATAAAACTTTTTAACATGAAACAGCACGATTATAAGAAATTAATTATAAATTTCACAATTATAGAAACGATAAATTCCTACGTGTATCGAACAAGTGTTTCCAAACAAGAGGAGATTCACGTTCGTTACGAAGTTCATTTCGATTTCCTACATGCGGCTTGTTGGTGCACTAAGTCGGTTGCAAATTCGATGTTAGCCAGAGAATTCTTATCTTAATGTAGCAAATAACTGGAGGGACCGACGTAGAGAACTGGCGGTAGATAACGGTACCTCTGCCGATCTAATCTCACAGTTGATTTAACTCGCTTCATAATTCTTCAAGCTAATCTCAATCCACGTATAAGCATTACTTCTCCCTTATATGCTCTCGCGGAACATCTACATACGCATTTAATTAAGTCAGGGAAAACCTCGCTTTTTCAATTACTACATCTCACCATTCTCCCAATGTTCTGCATATTTTCTTAGAAAGTGTAGTTCCTAATTCTGCCATCGTTTTATTTCTTTCTTCTAATTATTTTTTTTTTTTTATACAATTGTTTTACTACTTGCTGCATAAAATATCTTGCACAGATATGTACAGCTGTAGTTGTCAGATACAAAAAGGTCCTAAGCAATTTCCCGATTAAAATTGTTTTCATTTGGAAACGTCGAAATTATGTAAAATATAGCAGTATCAACGCCAGATTGAGCATTGAAAGAAAGACATGGATTTATTACTGTTTTTTAATCTTATCCTGCTAGGGGAAGTTAACACAAGAGGAATCATTGCCTCAAGCTGTACGATTCGAAAGGTGAA
Source organism: Ceratina calcarata (assembly GCF_001652005.2). NCBI lineage: Eukaryota > Metazoa > Arthropoda > Insecta > Hymenoptera > Apidae > Ceratina > Ceratina calcarata. The sequence continues at coordinate 321,689 of NW_017132445.1, read as the reverse complement.
AGAGCTTGTAACCTGAAGTTCAACGGCCAATTCCCTTCGATATCAGGTAGATATAAATAACAGAAAATTAGCAGTACGTAAATGTACGACACGTAGACGATCGGCCGGAAAAGGGGGAGGCAAAGAAGAAGAAGAAGAAGAAGAAGTCGCAGAACAAAGAATAAAACGCGAGGGGGGAGAACGAATCGATCGTAACAATCGCGCACCCACACCCGCGAGCGTCGAATCGGTGAATGAGAGTTGCCCAATAAAACGTGTGCAGACACCGCGTCCGAGGCGTAACGAGGAGAATGCACACGCACCGGGATTGTGCAACGTGTTACGCAGTCCGCGATTTGTCTTGGTTATTAATGACGGGGGTGGACCACCGTTGCGTCGATTGTGTATACCAT
>NW_017132445.1:318468-320563 GCF_001652005.2 Ceratina calcarata | reverse complement strand
ATATCTTGTACAGCTGTAGTTGTCAGATACAAAAAAGGTCCTAAGCAATTTCCCGATTAAAATTGTTTTCATTTGGAAACGTCGAAATTATGTAAAATATAGCAGTATCAACGCCAGATTGAGCATTGAAAGAAAGACATGGATTTATTACTGTTTTTTAATCTTATCCTGCTAGGGGAAGTTAACACAAGAGGAATCATTGCCTCAAGCTGTACGATTCGAAAGGTGAAAGAGCTTGTAACCTGAAGTTCAACGGCCAATTCCCTTCGATATCAGGTAGATATAAATAACAGAAAATTAGCAGTACGTAAATGTACGACACGTAGACGATCGGCCGGAAAAGGGGGAGGCAAAGAAGAAGAAGAAGAAGAAGAAGTCGCAGAACAAAGAATAAAACGCGAGGGGGGAGAACGAATCGATCGTAACAATCGCGCACCCACACCCGCGAGCGTCGAATCGGTGAATGAGAGTTGCCCAATAAAACGTGTGCAGACACCGCGTCCGAGGCGTAACGAGGAGAATGCACACGCACCGGGATTGTGCAACGTGTTACGCAGTCCGCGATTTGTCTTGGTTATTAATGACGGGGGTGGACCACCGTTGCGTCGATTGTGTATACCATTAACCCTTTATTTGACGAATCGTACAAAGCATGATAAAAAATAAAATAAAATAAAATAAAATAAAATAGAATAAATGCAATAAAGAAGTTAAAGTTTTTTAAAACAATTGTTTTCTCGTTTCATTCCTTGATTCATGAAACGTTTTACCAGTTCTGCAAAAGAATAGAAGACTACGCATGTCTATTGGAAGACATATTTATGTCCTCATAAATAGTTCGATTCTGAATGGGAGCACGCGAAACCGCGACACGCCCGCGAGAAGATATCGGTTTGGGTTTTAAGCGTGTTACTGCCAGTTGTAAGGGGTGTCCCCCGGCATAACGTGGGCCGAGCAGTTTAAAAAGCCATTTGACGGCGGTCGGGGGTGCATCTGTTTTGAAAATCTCACCATTTTAAAGAGAGCCGCGGGACCGTCCCCGGGGGAGGACTTGTCAGTCGTTTAAGGGCTTCACCCACCCCCGGAAATCATTGCTTTTACAATGCGTACGCTTGTATGCGTGGGACGTCGCGTCGAAATGCCAGGAACAAGCTTTGGTCGAACGTAGGAATCATCTTCCCTGTTCAAATCGGGAGTAATCGAGCCAGAAGTCGGAATTCGAGGAAGTCAGGGTGGGTCACAACGTAAATCGGAATTCTTTTTGTCAATTTAATATCCTAATGATTAGAGGATTTGTGAGTGAAACAGGAATTACAAATACGATTCTAGTGAGAAATACTGTTGTACTGAAAACCTTTGGCCGTTTAAAAGCGTGACGGAACAGTTTTCTGGTGGCGGCAAATCCGCCCTTAAAATTCATCGGGTCGTTACACTTTCTGTTCTTCGAAACTTTCCTATCCCGTTGGCCACCATAAATCCACTTTCGATTATGTCATCTAATGGGAGTATTATGCGGCGTGATTGCTGGCTTTAAAGCGGCGCTAGGGTGGCCCCGGTGTCTTGCAAGAATCATGTATCCATTATGGGGTAATTAGATGGCCAGAGAACACAGGAGGGTGGAAAAACAATCGTTTTGGGTACACGATATTTCGCAATTAAAAACAGATTTCAAGGGTTTACAGTTTTCCTCAAACATCCATAAGACATTTCAAGTAGAATAAGAAAAACATGATTTTCATTTGCATTATTGTGAGGATTTTAATGATCTGTTTTCACTATCTAAGAATGTTACAATATTAGATATAGAAGATAACAAATAGAAATATATGAGAGTGGAGTACTAAATATGATCCACAATCATTTATTACATTGTTCTGCTAATTTTGGAATCATATACCGGACTTTGCCGAGCAAATATAGCCGATATTGCGCGTCTGTCAGCTGCTAACAGGATTTACGGAGATCTTAATGAAGCGTGGGGCGAGGTAAGAAATAGTCATAAATACGTGGCTACCCTTCGCTGCATTAATATCAGAAACGTGTTTCACTGAATTCATATCTTCCACCATGTCACATCTAATAGTCTGACCTATCT
>NW_017132445.1:309530-317591 GCF_001652005.2 Ceratina calcarata | reverse complement strand
CCCACGCATTCCGTGCGATGGCAGACGACTCTACGGTGCAAATGCATCGCAACCTTTTCAAATGCATCAATGCAACAATTCAATTTTACATGAATAAAATCAATAAAAATTCTGTTTAATTTCTCATTTGTTCAATTAATCTGTTCGTGCATCTTAAATAGATAATAAAATGTATGAAACCTCTAGCAACAACTGGAAATAAATTATTTAAAAGTATTGGATCGTTGTTCTCTTATTTTTCACGTATAAATCAGTTTCAATTTAATTTTTCCATCGCTTCGCCTGTTCTGAAAACTCTGAGATTTGAAAGGAGTTTCAGATCGTAAAATAAGCTAGCCAGTAAGAAGAATTTTGAGGGGAAACTTTTCTGAAAACTAAATCTGGAAAGTGTCGCACAATTACACCCCTCGTGGTGGTAGTCGACGTCGCGACGGGATACTCTGGACGATGCGAAGGGAGGAGGGAACATATAATCACGCTAATTGAGTGCAGATAGGCCTCGTTGACGACTCCTTCATTACGCGTTTACGCAGGGGGCTTCCTAACCGCACAATTACCCGCTAACTTCGCCACTTCGCCGTTTCTCACCGCTCTCTTCTGATACGTTCGCGATAACGGTCGCGTGACACTTTTTCTCACCTTTTAATACCCGTCCATGACTCGCCGCTACGCGAAGAACTCATGTCGAGCTCGGCTGCATTTCGCATGCAAATTCCTTTTAATCATCATTACATTTTAGCACGAATATTAGTTCAACGGGTCTACAATTTTTACTAATTAGACCGCGGATTTATAAAAAAAAACGGTTAGTATATAGGCAAGGATATGCAGAAAATCACAATTGAGATACTTGAGATTAAACTTGTTTTTTTTTTTTAATTCTCATAAAAAGTAGCGTCTGATGGTTAATGAAACTTCCTACAACTAATTAATACAGTCATTACTATCCTCCTCGAACTGGAACCATGTGTACAAAGCCAAGGAGCATCAATCTCTTCCTACCATAAAAAATAGTAACAAATCCCTGGATCTCTTGGCGTGTAGGAAAAATCCAGGGAGGGCGACCGGAAAGCCGCCCTGGCTTTTCTTATTAACTTCGAATTTTTTCGCAAAGTGCCGCGAGACCAGCGTGTCTCATGGAATACCAATGAACTCTGCTAGGCAACGTTTGAACCAAACGAGAAAGGTACGAATCGCGACTCGTGGGTGACCGAGGGGTGACTTTTAGGGGTTGGGACACGACGGGAACGACAAACCGTCCTCTTCGGTGATCGATCAGGAGTCTCGTCATTCCTGTCAATTAAGCTTTCAGTGGTGTCAGACCGTGACCGGAAACGGCACCAAATCTAATTCCTCTTACAATTGTCGAATCGGTAAATGCCTGATCTGATCGACAGGTGTACGACGATTTAATGATGATCAAAATCGTACATATATAAAAGTATGTTTCGATACAAGTGCGCAGAGGGTAGCGATTTTTATGTATTGTGATATCAATTAAAAAAATGAAATCGTCATCCCTTGTTTTCTATGAAACAATATGATGGACATTGCCTTATGTCTTTATAAAGTTTTTTAGTATAATATTTTTGCAAGGCATCAAATAAATTTATACTATCATCACTAAAAAGAATTTTGATATGACAAACGGATGAGGCAGGTTCAACCCTTTGATCCCTCAGCAGTGAATTTTTGCAGTCAATAACGTACATAACCAGAAGTATGTTATGATCGTCTAGCATATCCGAGAGGTCAAAGTGTAAGGTTGGACACGGTTAGGACAAGTTCCGATAGGAGAAGGCGATAGTGTAAGAGTCCGAGAGAGCCGATAGGGGTGACGTAGCGGGTTGGGTGGGCCCCGCCAATATGCCGTCGTCCATACATCACGCGGGGGCGACCCGACAAACTGGGGAAACCTGACCAGAAATATGATGTCATTTATATGGTAATACATCGGAATCCCGTCATTTAGATACTTCGATGATTAATGCCTCCGACAAGACAGCGCCAGCTGCTTCCCGTTTCGGACTAGCAAACTTTATTTCCAGCCTTTCTTTCACCAAATCTGGACACCCAGAAACAAGAGTGCAATGGAACGTAGCATAAAGTGTGATTTTACATTCAGAGAAATGAAACACTGCCAGACTTATCTTTGGCAGTGGGACAAAATATAATCTATGACTTTATATTTAGGAAAATGGAATAGTAGAATAATTTTTAACAGATTTTTTAAATCCACCGCTGATTAAACTGAAGAAAGGGAGAGCAGTGGTTCTGAAAGTGGAGCCGGCAAAGGGATAGAGAAACGCGGGGGCGGAGCGGAGCAGTTGTGGTCTTTTTGCGCGAGGACGAAATCGAAATTGGTTTTGGAGTTAGAGGCTAGTGCGCGCAATTATGTATCAACCCATACGCATGCACCGCAAACTGGGCCCGGGTCCTGCACAAGCGGTCCGGCGGGCACATTTCAATTATTAGAGGGAATTACTCGGAGAGGAGCGTCCATCATCTTCTATACTTATTTTCTCCTCGCAACCGCCGCACACACACGCACACGAGTTTGCGACCCGTTACGAACACTAAACTCGTCTCTCTCTCTATATCTTTCTCTATGCTCTCGCCATGGAGATGATCCTATGAGGTTATATGCGAGAGGTAGGCATCATCAGAGTGCATCATCAGAGCGGTGAGAAAATAGCCTTCAATTGTGATTACAGGGGCGGCTCGGGTTCGCCTCGGCATCGCCGAGCTTCGCTCACTGAATCTGTCTACTTGTACGTTCGTCCTGTCCATTCGTTCGGACTCGCCGCCGAACCGTGTGGGAAGCTGTACTACCGATTTAAGTAATACGAACAAGGACCGTGCCACTAAAAGACAATCCTGACTTCGCGTTCTAAATTTCAACGGAGTTTCACGTGGAACAATAATTGTAACACGTCTGGAAAATCTCCCTTGTCACTGAAACTCTCACTCTTACCCTATTTTCACATTTAGGTGAACGCCACAAGGACATCAGGAAGATTTGCCTCAATTATTAAATGTCACAATTTTTCTCAATACAAAATACATCAAATTTTCCAGACAAAATAAATAAAAAATATAAGATTGCAATGACTCACCAAACTGATGAAGAAACAATAAGAAGTGGACTTACCTGAAAAATAAAGAAAACAATAAATGCACATAACATACGAAAGTGTATCAATAAAAAAATTTATATGATGATGTTTGAACAAATTATAAACTTAATGCTCAATGTGTTTTATTTTACATAAAAATCTGCACTCTAATAATAATCAATTAGACGATAGATCTCACGGTACAGATACCTACCAGAATAATCTGCTTGAAATGCGAATGGGCTCGCGGATCACTTTCACGGATTTATAGAAAACGGTAAGTCGTAAGGAAAACGAAGAGGTGTTCCTCTGGGAGAAAGGTGCAGAACAATAAGGCAACGAAGTTATAAGTATGACTAAGCAAGAAGGTGGAAAGACGCGAGAGATGATTCCCATTGGAGTGATTCTGTGATGAAGACCCCCTTTTCCGGGATGCCTGGACACGCTTTCCTGTCCCCAGGCGTGTCGCATTACTAGATTAGATGGAGAGCGACCCTCAGATAGTGCAATGTTCCCTTCGACCCAGTGATACCTTCCAAATTACGCGACGTATCCACAATCTTACTTATTATGTACCATAAAGCCTTTTAAACATTGCGTTCAGGCAAAGCGAATTAACTTCCTCGCCTTATCATTTATATATATTATTTTTTAAACAATTCACCTTCCACCTATTTTATAAAATACATCCTATTGTACGAAATTCTTCAATTGATTTAATAATTTGTTATACACTATATTTTTCAATCTTTTTTATCAAATTCATTATACCATACGTACTAGTTATTACGTCCTCTAATTTATTTTATGTAAAATGTAATCTCTAAGTATCTAAGCATATCTTACAAAGGAAGGAAACGAAACAACGCACGAGGGAGACTGTGTTAAACGGCAAGTTTTCACTAATGTTACTTGTTCCGGGAACTTTAATACGTTGTTTAAGCCGGCCGAGACTTTAATGCCTAACGCTCGGATTTGGGTAGCGTCGCCTCGCCTACAACTTTATAATATAAGAATGAAACGTAGTAATGCGGTCATTTAGTTTACAAGCCGGATACTTCGTTAATAGCTCGTGACTAATCGTCGCTCGGTTTTCTACGTGCCACTCGGAACCGTGAAATTTCGCCGCGGAAAACGAAACGAAAGGAAGAGAATACGAAAATGGCATCAATCAGTGTTTACAATAATTACAGTACGAAAACTGAATATAAACATTAAATGATGTAACGCATATGAAATTAATTAACCAAAATGTTAAATTCTTATTGAATTACTCTATGAACTTTCGACGGTACTATAAAAATGCAAGGCAAAGAGAGAAAGGATGGAGTAACGGCTAATTGCAAACTTCATCAGCGAGCACAGTGGGCGCTCTTGATTAAGAATTAAATTGCGGCTGATTTACATCCGCGCGCTCGCGAGGAGCATCTGTTTTCGGGCGCAAACCATCCCCGCTAATTGGCTTTCTGATTTTTTTCCGGAAGGGAAGCTACATACTTCACTTGTCCGTGGCTGATAGTCCCCGTTAATAGTTTCTTTCTTGGCGAGGAGCGAAAGGGCAGATAAATTCGCGTAAGAGGCAGTGCATCATCGCGAGTCAGAGAGTTGATCAACGGTTCGCGTCTCGCCGAGGAGGAGAGGAATAGACAGAAATGCGCTGGTTAAATTAATTACGGAGGCAAGATCGCGAGCAAACCACGGCCATAAACAAAGCGGGACGATCGGCTGATCATTACCTCGATAGCCCTGATAATAACATGCAACGCGGTCCGCCGCGAAAGGTGCACGCGCGTGCTCTTTTCTCAACCACCCCGGCAACCTCGCGGCTGCCCGCCACGGGAGACCCTAAATTTCACGCTCGGAATCGCTTATTCTATTCCCGGAGTTAATTCCAATGCCGCGATCACGGGCTACGAACGGTGTTAAGCGTCCTGTAAGTGTTTCCTAATGGGATCCCAAAACACGACTCTGAATCCTTTGATTCTACGAATTAGTCGAATTGAAATACAGCCGAAGATTTTTTAATTCAATTAGCAAAATTGAACGAACTCACGCGATTTTATGAACGAGAATCTGGATCGTCGTATGATCGATGGAACGTATGAAATCACAAGATTGAAACGCAGCCAAGGATTTTGTATTCAATTAAATTGAGAGATTCGATGAATTAATGATAGGACGTTAACAATTCAAAGCACACTCTCGCGCCATAAAGCGTAATTCGAAACGACGGCTGCGACTCGTAAAACTCATCTGCGGTCATCGGTTCGCCGTTCAATATTAAGCTCTAAATCAAACGGGGCAACTGGTATACCGTGTAACACAGATGGTAACGGCGCACAAATTAAAATCTCAGACACAGGAAGTCCAGACAGACAGAAAATAGAGAGAACGAGATTTGTGCGATAAGAAGAAAACAGATTTAAGGAACAGATGATATGAACAAATAAAAATCTCGGAAACGGGAAGTTCGAGGCAAACGGAGGACAGAGCGGACCTGTGCGATAAGAAAATGGAAAAAATAAAGGGTTGAGAAGAAATCCAACAGTGGAGGAGATGATACAAAAAGATGAAGATGTGTAGATGAGATTGGTGAATGATCATTGGAATAGTTGTGGCACAGGGTAAGAGACGGACGCTGTTTATGGCAGCAGACCTGTTCTTGCCAACTGATACCTACTACGCACGCAGGTAGCAGTGGGACAAGCTTTGTAAAAGGGGCGTCACCACGTCGCGTCGCCTCGCGTCGACCAGTCTACTTACTTAGCCACGAGTGAAGAATGAACTGGCCGGAACGTGAGACGACTTCCGGAGCGATTTCACGGCTACCGTGACGTCATTGATACCATTCGAGATCGCCGTTAATGATCGTCACCGGTGATCGATTGAAAACTCCCGTCGTGTCACCAATAACGAAAATCACCTTACGGATATTACATATTTTATTACATACAATTCGAGTATCAATAAATTAAAAACATTTTTGTCTTTTATTGCGAGCTTCATTTTTATAATTGTCTATGAGATTATTAAAATTATTTTAAACGAAATTGTATTGTTTCAATTTTCATCTTTACCCGATTTCATCAGTTTAATTTATTTCCATATTTTTATAATTGCTCAAATCGAATTACTTCAATTGCAATGTTGATCCTCTGACAAGTAATTATTAAACCTTCCTGTCTGATTTCATGAATTCAAAGCGATGAAGAATTCATAATGACAGGGACGATAGAACGCTCGCAGTGGAATAGGAAGTGAATGATCAGACAGGCGCTGAAAATTGGTGTAACGCCGTTTAGGCAAGTGCGCACGGGGGAAAGTAAAAGTATAGGGGCCCGGTTTGTGATGAAACGCGGACCACAATGACCCGGCAGCGTGCGGTGTAGAGGTAACCCGAGACTTTAACGCACGCACAGCAGATGATATCGTCCCTGACATCTACGTTAGCGCGGTGAAGAAATACCGCTGGTCAGTCTGACCAGACATTCGTCTGTCTGCACCGGCTTTTATCATCGCGATAAAGTTCGTCAAACATTCCTCATGGAACGAATCATATACCTGAACTAGTGGAACAATGCTAATTCCAATTGCAAGTCAATATAATTTAGTTTTCAAAAAACCTGTAACTGATAATAAAATATAAATTGATATTACTGTGCACAAAATTACTAGACGTAGCGACAGAAATTCTGCTGGAAAAATCATATGAGACAATTCTAAGGAAAGGAAGTAACGGATACATCATAAAGAATTTCCGAGCAACAAGCAAATCAAGAAAAGACAGGCGGGTGTAATATAGTGCGTGATGCATGGATCGCGGCAAGACGGAAACGCGATGTTCGTAATAAAAGAATAAACTCGTTGGTATATAGGATCGTAAAGTCGGGAGCGGTTTACGCTCACGGGGTTGCACGGTGTAACGCGACAGGGGGTGAAAGCGTTGAATTTGCAATATACCGTCGTTCCATTTCTCCTCCATTCTTTACCAAACGTCGCACGTACTTTGATTAAGAAATTATGTAATAATTTACAAAGAACACGATGAGATATAAACATCTTATGCTCTGCTGTTTAAATTAAATTGCAATGTTATGAACTTGATACATCAGTATGTAAATTTGATTAACTTCAAGTAAAATTAACAGTAATTACGGGTTGTGAGTAAATTTCATTTTAAAATATAATCACTTTCGCTTCGGGCTTTAATTCTGAATGATTGGAACAGGGAGGTAATAGCAAGAAGGGTAAGGGTCGATATGAGCCATCATGGTTTGTTAAATTTTCCATTGCACTCGGAGACGAGGCTGCATTTCACTTTACGTCGGGTCTCCGGGCAGCTATGTCGCCTGGAGGTAAACATAGGCTGAAACGCTCCCTCAGGGACAAATGAAGTGGGCAAAATATGTGCGTGACAAAGGAAACAGAGGAAGGAAATAGAATTGAAATTCTTATCCCCGTCGTTCTCGACCTCTTCTTCTCCACATCAAAAAATCATTTGCCTCATAATATCGAGTAAAATTTCAAAATACATTTGAGAAAATTAACTCCATATCATCCGACAGTTCAACTTAATTATCGTCGACACAAAGAGAAATCGTAGAACACATTTAGAAAAAATAAATTATTCATTACTCGTATCGATGTTTCAAATATCTTTCTAAGTGTGTCACTCTTTTCTGTGTAATTGGAAATCTCTTTGCTCTTCAGTGAAACGAACTGAGATCTCTGTTGTACCTACGATTACCAAGGTATAGCAGAAGATCCTCAGATACTCTGACACCAACGACGATCTCACCGATTTTCGCGACATGTGTGCGAACCTCGAGCACTACAAATATTGAACCTCTCCTCGGTTCGGCGAATGACTCCCGGGGCTCGTCTCATTGATAATTAAGCGAGATTTAACAGAATCTGACACCAAGTTTCTTTACATAATATTTAT
>NW_017132445.1:296810-308269 GCF_001652005.2 Ceratina calcarata | reverse complement strand
CAACAGAAGAAAATAAATTGTATTATCTCCATTATGTTAGGAATAGTACCAGACGGTGAATATATGAAATGTTTGTGAGGAGTAAAAGATGAATAGTTTCTAGGCCAGGTTCGATGCCATCTCTACTTTTCGCGGACTGGCTCGCGTCTTTTTGTCCCTGACCGCTTACCCGGCGTGGCACAGGTCCCAGCGGTTTCTGAGAACGCGCCGAGAGGCGAAGTGTCCATCAGTGGCTCGGAAACTTTGCCCGGGTAAAGAAAGTGGAAGCGGTGGAGCCTCGTTGTCTTTGTGGCTACCGCTTCTCGGAAACCATCCAGCGAAATTCAGCAATCGTATTTCATAGAAGACGCATATGTACCCGAGCGGGATGGCGTGAAATTTTTCCCTGACCACTCTCAACTACTTGTTAAACTTGCTTCACCCGGTTGAATTTTATAAAATAGTAGACAAACATATTTAAAAGATGCTTGAAGAACGTCCTTATTTCACTCACATAAGACGTAGAAGTGGACTTGGTTTACAATCCTACTTAACTCCACTCATCCGTCCATATCCTAATCTTATATACCTTCATACCTCCGTACTAATGTTAACTAATGATAATAACTGAATTATACGAACAGCGTAGAATCCGTATAATTAAGGCTAAATAGATATTTAAAAAAATATAATTATATTATGCAAGTTGATTGAATAAATGAAAAATCATTGATTCGTCAAATTGCAGCAACCATACTCGTACAGATAAAAACGCTAGTTTCACGGGGGTAATGATCGGACAAACGCGTTCACCGAGTTCACGCGTGACCTCTGGACACCGCTAAATCAACACCAGCCGATCTGACTCTCGCGGAACGGAGCCAGGCAATTATTTGCCCCGAGATTTATGAGTTTGTACGGAACGGACAGCATCGGCTTCTTCTTCCTCCTCTACGCGCACCTGCGAATCCGTCTCTGTCCCGGCGCGTTCAACTATACCGCCTCGCTCGTAACAACCTCGCACGCCTTTCTTTCCCCGCGCTCTTTGACTTCATTTATCTCGGACGCACTTGTTCACCCCGCCAGGAATCACTTTTCGCATCGTAATTACACCGTGCCCCGACAATCTCTCAATAATTCAATCGCCCTCGTGATTGCGCGCGCGCTTTTAATTCCATACTCTGCTTAGGATATTCTTTTAATGGGTAATTGGTCAGAATTTTCCCATAACGTTTCCACCGATAGTTTCATACGTCCATTCCCTCGAGAATAATTATTAGCGATCATAATTAGATAGCATATTCATACAATTTAATAGTTTGATGGATATTGCTAATCTTCAAAGAAATTCCCACATACATTTTCCATTTTAGATTGACACTGCACATATTTTCACTTTCTATAAAAATCTACGATAAAAAAAATCTAATCATAATACGAGAGATAGAACTTTTCAGAATCTGATAAAAATTTTAAATTGAAACACTGAGGACAGCAGACTCCCCAGTGATTTTGAACAGTATAATACATAACAAGGACTTTTAAGATACTAAGTTTTCAAATAACCAAAATCAAGAAACGAGTAACTCCTTAGAAACAAATGGTGTCCGGAACTTTCACATTTCAAACCGTCTGACAGAATCAGTTTGAAAATGGACAAAGTTTGCATGAAGAGATCTTCCTCGGATGAAACAAGCTTCTAACTTTGTCCAAAGTAACCTTTCAATGATTTGAACGGAAATCAAAATTAGAATTACTATTTCAAATGATTGTTTTGCCATTTTATTAACTTCAAAATTAGTTCCTGTTCGTTTTAAAAAATTCATTGACCGCGTAGTGGTTCAGCTTTTTGTGTTTTGTGGGTATAAAACATTCAGCGCGTGTATCGCGAGCGTAGGTGGTCGTAAACCGGGGCGTGGACGATTCCTTAATTTGTTTACACTGCAAGCGAGTCGAAGGGCGAACAGGGTTGAGATCCCTTATAGATGTACATATCGTTTGGCGCCCCGGGGCCGCGGCATATGCGACGTAAAACCGCGATAAAAAACTTTCTCGCTCGTAACTCCGAGCTTATATTCATTGTTCCTCGTGTTCGAAAGTTTCCCGCTTTCTTATATTGAAGCTGCTCCAAACGATTTTTATTAAACACGTTCGCCTTTTAAGTTAATATTATCAAACAGTGAAATAATTTGCAAGTGCTTCGAATAGAATCTATAAAATGTATGAAAATTTCGTTGTCTCTATTTTACTCAATATTTTGAAACCGTCAATCGATTCTGTTTCGATATCAATAAAGAAGCTCCCGAAGACTTTTGGAAAGACTTCCCGGGAAACGACTTTGACCTTTGGGAAGCGAGAGACTCTAAAGTGAAACAAGGGCGACTAATTATGACGCGATGGTGTCCGCCGTTTCTCGAAATGGGATTCAAAGGGAGGCGGGGTGGTCGATTCGTCGCCGAAGGTACGAGACCTTCGGGGCCGTAGTTTTAGGGTCGAGCCGGCCTCTTATTGCTCCCCGAGTGGCCGCAAAACGAACTTTGATCAAATTCTACTGCGGCCGCATAAAACTGACCGGTCTTGGGTTATGGACCCGATAAATGATTCATCCATACGTTAGCTAAGACTAGGTACACGTGCGATGCCCGAACCGTGTGTGCGTACGATCATCGTTCGTACCTTTTACGACTACGCGCTCTAAGTCCGCCGTTTCTCTATCGGTGCTTCGGCTGAGCCTTTAAATCCGCTCGTGGCGCGTTGTCTTATTTACGATTAGACACAAAAGTAGTCAATCTATAAATTATACTTCGGAACCGTGTATCTCGATTATTTAATCGTACAAAGTCTAAACGTATTATCGATCGTATTTGAAATGGAATTTTAAGAATCATCTCTGCAGGACGCGGCGTATCATTTATTAAAAGGAAGTGATCCACATATCACAGTAAGAAATGTTGAGGAACGTCCCATCTCACGGTACATTGTCCCTGGAAGCAATTGTGCATGTTATGGCCAGCCGGATAGTTCACGTGAGATATTTCTTTCAATATAGCGGGACATCCGTCAGACTTTGGGCCGCGGGTACAATCTTGCAGAAACAATTCCGCAAGATGTCCGGAATGCGACGACCTCTGGCCGCCGGGATCACGGAACTGACCATCTCCTTTGCATAATGACTCCGAGCGTTTCCCCACCTACCGTCTGAGTTCGACCCTCAGGCATTTCCCGAAAAAGGCCACCAAGCTTACACGATGCAATAACAATAATATCTATATACGATGCCGGCCCACGTGGATTTCATATTGTATAAGAATGGCCCGGATCACCATTCAATTGTATCGAAATTTCCGAAGAAATCCAACTGAAATTTTTCTACCTCAATATGCATATCAAGAAACATTATCACGTTTTATTTTTCTCTGTACTTAGTATTTGATTAGCCATTTAATTTTATTTAATCGTATCGTAAGTGAGACTATAATAATAAATAAATAAATAATAATAAATAAAATAATAATAAATAAATAAATTATACAGAAAACAATATTGTCCTACACTACTTCTATTTCGAATTAATTTATCTTTAATCGTGCATCGAACTAGAGGTAAGATCAGTCGAAAAACGAAAGACGGTATGCAAACGAGGGATTACGTCCGGTTAGTTGACCAGGAAGAAATTAGAGGAGGTTTCTTTCGCTAATTTAAATGTCAAAGCAAATTGTTTGATTATTTGCCATGCAAATGAAATTGTTGAAGACTCGCGTACCTGGCCCGGGATAATTCCCCGCCGCGTTAATTGGATCAAGGAGCCGGATCGAGGAGCGATCCTCCTTCGGCTCGGGGACCTCGACCCTAGTTTAATTATGCTTCTCGAGTTTCGAGCATGTCGCAATAATAGCGATACAATCCGCGGGACGCGTCGCAATTATTATCCGTTCGCTTTCGGGAAAACGCGGAGATCGGACGAACCCGATAAGCCGCTTCGACCGGGACGATTAGCATACTGCGGGCCGCGGTACAACCATTAACTTAATTTGAGATCATGGAATTTATTAATGCCCCGTCGACTTTTATTTTTTTCTCAGCTGCTCCATTTTTCAAACGAATGGGTCCGTTTAAATGAAACATGGAACGGCGTGTAAATTATTTTAATTAGTACAATAATATATGGAATCTCCATAATTGTACCTCATTAGACATAATGTTCCTCGTAAACTGTAAATCTCTGTCTATCAATTCACACAACTTTAATTATCGAACCTTAAATACAATGATTAACGCCTTCGTTCACAATATGCAACACCGTTTCGCGAGGGATTTACAATATTGCTAATAACCACCGGCAAGGACGAGTGGCTAAAAAAAGAAAAACCCGTGTCAATGAAATTGCCGATTTAAAACATTACACATGATTTGCATAATTATTGCTCTGAGAATCGACGTTTCGTAATTCACTTTGTCAATTTTACTCTCTTGTAAGAGTGATCTGATCGTTCACGCGGGATCCAGGAAAAATGATCTTGAGGAATCGTGCGGATAAGTATCGCGCGCAAACTTGGCAAAGACAATTTTCAGATTCTTTCGCATGAATATTCAACAACACTTTCCACGCTTTTGTAATTACATGGTAATCAAAATTTGCATAATCACGGAGAAAAGACTATACATATATTTTCATTTTAACCATAGTTAGTCAATGACCTTGTCATTACTGTCATTGGCCAGTTATTAATATGAGATTCCTTAGAACAAGTCATAGATATTTTACTTGATTTTTAACTTCCTGATATCAGAGCATGAATACTGAATCTCTGGAAGCGAAGATGTATGTGAAGCACGCTAAACGATAGGTCTTCTTATTTCAAATGATTTATTGCTTCTTATCATTTACTCGGTCGCCTCAATTGCTAACAGCAGCGCGACAAATGTAAACTTTGCATTATTAACGGTACCTCCGGCTCATTCGTTAAACCGCGAAACCACGCTGTGAATATCTTACGAACGTGTTCGAAATTTGCATAAACTCTCGTAGATCGTTATTCACAGTCGCCAAGCGCTAATGTTACAAATACGTTGACAGGTTACCTTCCTCGTTAATCTGATTAATTGCTCGTGCACATTGGAAAAGAAATTGTTTTAAAACCGCGATGTTTAAATGACAAAACGAATACCATTGTAAATTGCATTTTTTTGTATATTTCACATAAATATTGGCAGTCTATTCATAAGAAGAAGAATTTGAACGTCGGCGAACGCTGGCGAAGGATCGTCATCGGAAACTAGAGTGGCAATAGAAGGGGTGGGTTCTCGAGACGAGAGTCACCCTTTCGAAGCCGCCTAGAGCTATTTCTCTCACTCGAGAGAGCAGCGGGTCCGCGCAATCTGCCGCCCCGCATTTGCATACATAAGCTATTAAGCAGCTCTTTTCATTTCCTCCCGTTTATGACAGTTTAGTTAGAATAATGTTTTACAAGATTGCCGCGCGAACACCGCCTCCGTCTAATGACGTTCCTTCATCTGATTAATGTCCCTTCCATTATCGTTCACCATGATTTAAACGATCGCTTTAGAAATCGAACACCCATCGAACCACGTGCAGAATCAGAAAAATAATTTCATCAATTGAAAATAGATTTTAAACAATTTCTAAACTAGCAGATCCACTTTTTACCAAGCAGATTCATATTTCATAGCAGATTTTGTAAGCGGCACTAAATAATTCTAAGGAAAAATACTCGAGAGTCTTGAATTCTCTGTACAAGGATTTTGTACAAGGAAACAATTGACTGGAACGATAAGTCGTTCCGTTTTTATTGTCCTCTTTATGGAGCCGGAGTCGCGTGTCATTATTTACGAGGTTGCCTCCATTTTCGAATGATACCGCGGCTCAACACGCGAAATTTATAACCGCGAGACGCGGTCTGTTCCTTTTGCGAGCCGGTAGATACCTATCCGTAACGAATACTTGTATGCGGCACTTGTAATTCATGAGTTACCCCTAACATTATGTGCTAAATATCTGCTTGCCGGTAACCCATGCCTCACCGATACGAGTTACATCGCTTAACGTCCTTATTTCTGTTACGTAACCAAAAGTTCGTGTAAAACTGGTAATAAGAAAAAAGGAGTAAGAGACGGGAACATGTTGACGCGAGTACAGGCTTAATTGGATTATGTCAACGAGTGATCATGTAAATGGAAATCAATTTCACTCAACTAAAAGTTAATTAGAGATAAGCATCGTTACTTCAGCGAATAACGCTTTAATATTAATTTCGTCGTTGGTATTGTATCAGTTCAGTTTCGATGTTTTTTGATGAAGGAATTTTTCTAGAAGGTAGAAGGCAAGGGATAACAAGAGTATGCAGATCACCGCGGAATTGATACAATATTTACAGGAGTTTCAATGTTTCAGTAGCGAAGTAGCCTACTGTATTATTTATGCTCCATTGCTTATGAATAACTGCTTCTATCCGAATCGCATACGTATCTGGAGCTAAAGTGGAATTTATATCGCGCTCGTTCCTCTCTCGTCCAGATTATTTCTATTCCACTTCAGAATTTATATATGAACATCTTTTAACAAATTCTATTTTAATATTCCATACGACATTAAAGATATTTCCTATCCATGTCCGTTTCTCATTTAATAACGTTTGAATCTGTAGATTTATTTTTTATTTAACAAATTATAAAACGTGAAACGGTACGTCTGATCGGTGAACGGAAACAGGTGTTTTGTTGTGAGACAATGTAAGAAAAAAGTGAGATCGATCGAGTGGCCGGCGAGATTTCATTAGAGGGGCCCGGTGATACGCGGCGCGGTACGGTGGAAGAAGAATAATAAGCCGAGGTGCAATTAATAAACGCTCTCGATCGGCGTCGTATATCAGGATGGGTAATTAAGCTTGTAACTATAGAATCTCGAGGCGTGGCCAACCCCGGGTAACCTGTTGTGCGCCACGACGACGAGGGAGGGCGTATTATTAGTCGCAAGACGCTATAAATATAAGCCGTTACGAATTAAAGGAACCTCCCCGGTCTTTATTACAACATTTTTAATTACTGCGAAATGGTTGGAAATTTTTTTCATCCCCCGCCCTCTCCTGTTCGTTTACGAGCTGCGAGAAAACGCACCGTTGCTAATTAAACCGAACGCTTCGAATGCCAAATAGCGTTAAATTGACATTGCCACCGATACCACCCTTGTTTCTCTACTTTCTACAAGGGTGAATTTAAAAATGTCTACAGTCGAAAACAATTGACTTTAAGAAACTAAGAGTAATCAGATAAATGAAAAATACTAACAGAATTTATACTTTCATTTAATGTTTCTTAGGAAATAATATGTAAATTACGTAGAAGTTTATTGAAAACAGAAATTTTCCTCGAGCGTGTTTCAACGAAACAAACTGAACGAAGAATATTTGCATATCCTTTGAAACCGCGACCCGGGGTGGAAGAAGGTGTAATCCGTTTCAGTCGCTCAGTTTATTCTGCATTGTGTTAACACGTACATACAATGGCCAGTCGCATAAGATACGGTGTGTGCATGTAGCTATTCAAAAGGCGAGTATGCGATCGAAGAAAAATACCTGTCGCCTCGTTCAAAAGCACGGGGAAAGCATTTCCATACATTTACAATTCTATTATGCATTTCTTTATGACGTCCTCGTTATAATAACCGAGGGCAGGCCTATTAGCAGTTATCAGTCAACGTACTATTAACAATACTCACTTGCAGTTTTACTATTCACTATTTTTTAATCAACCACCATACAGAGTGAGCCGATAAGAAATCCCACATACAATAACTTATCGATCCGTGATTTTATTAAAATATGTACACGAATTCATTACTTAATCAATGAATGTATTCTTGCATTTAGACAAATTAAAATGTATTACGGTCAGATTTTGTAACGAGGTCAATCATCAGTAGATTTGAAATTTCAAAATTTGATTGACGTCACTCTCTAATCTAATTTTACGAACAGCCAAATTTAATCGTACGTCAACGATTTTCAAACGTTGGGCACATTGTGATGCAAACTGGAACCGAGGGCAAAAGAAAATTCGTCGGTAGAAAACGTTGAATTTCGACTGGGTGATTTCTAAGTAGAAGGTACAGTCTCCACAGGTCTTCAATGTTTAATCGTCTGTCAAATTCACGGTACGCAGGCTCGCTATCAATTCGTTTCGGAGGGGAAACGAAGACGAAGAAGAGGAAGAAGAACCGGGTTTGTATCGATAGGCTCGGTGAAGTAGGTACGCGGAAAGTTACAATCAGAAGCGCCGCTTTTAATAACCATCCATTTCGAATCGCCATTACGTCTTGCCAAGCGCGAGGAAATAGCTTCCTCCCCCTTCTCTCAATCTCCCCCTTTTACTCTTCTAACATAACTTATTCTGTTTTCAACTATTTTCTTTTATTTTATATAATGCGTTATCATTAGATTACAGATTTTATGAATTCACAGCAAAACTATGTAAAAATGTTTAAACAATTAAAGGGCCATGTTACTAAATATCATTTCTTAAAGAATAGAAGTTTCTGCATAAAAGTCTGCAGTTTAATCATCATTCATCATTGACATCCGTTTTCTAATTTTCGTTTAATTATATCATATCCTTATCCACTGGCATTATTCCGGATAGAGAACAACCATTTTGATTGGGACGAAGAGGAAAATCGATTGTGTGTATTAATTTGCTGAACACGTTCCTCGCGTGTAAACTAATTTGCTCGAGCAAGTCGGCTAACTACCAGATATATTGTTATGTATACGCCTAGAGACGATTCTAACTCTTAAACGAATGCGTTATCTAAAATTGATATCTCTGCAGAACACGTACTACAACGTAACGTGATTACAGTGTTAGGAAAATTGAACACCATTGGATTTACCATCAATTTGCTAATGCAGTAAACATAAAAGTCGTGAATTAACTTCGTTGGAAATTGATCATAATTCTCACGAACGGAATGAAACATATTTGATAAAATTGAATTAAATATCCTGTCAGTCTGAATTACCCAATTGGTGAAGTAGGTACGCGGAAAGTTACAATCAGAAGCGCCGCTTTTAATAACCATCCATTTCGAATCGCCATTACGTCTTGCCAAGCGCGAGGAAATAGCTTCCTCCCCCTTCTCTCAATCTCCCCCTTTTACTCTTCTAACATAACTTATTCTGTTTTCAACTATTTTCTTTTATTTTATATAATGCGTTATCATTAGATTACAGATTTTATGAATTCACAGCAAAACTATGTAAAAATGTTTAAACAATTAAAGGGCCATGTTATTAAATATCATTTCTTAAAGAATAGAAGTTTTTGCATAAAAGTCTGCAGTTTAATCATCATTCATCATTGACATCCGTTTTCTAATTTTCGTTTAATTATATCATATCCTTATCCACTGGCATTATTCCGGATAGAGAACAACCATTTTGATTGGGACGAAGAGGAAAATCGATTGTGTGTATTAATTTGCTGAACACGTTCCTCGCGTGTAAACTAATTTGCTCGAGCAAGTCGGCTAACTACCAGATATATTGTTATGTATACGCCTAGAGACGATTCTAACTCTTAAACGAATGCGTTATCTAAAATTGATATCTCTGCAGAACACGTACTACAACGTAACGTGATTACAGTGTTAGGAAAATTGAACACCATTGGATTTACCATCAATTTGCTAATGCAGTAAACATAAAAGTCGTGAATTAACTTCGTTGGAAATTGATCATAATTCTCACGAACGGAATGAAACATATTTGATAAAATTGAATTAAATATCCTGTCAGTCTGAATTACCCAATTGCACCTGAAATTTTCGCTCAAGATCGTGCCGAGTCGATACTTTGTAGGTCTAGTTATTAGGAAGCGAGCAGGGAGTTCTCAATTAAATCCTTAATGTATGCATCGAGTTCCGCGTCGTCCGGACTCTAAGGAGACTCGGTTTGATTTAAGATGAGACGTCAAGTATGGAGGAAGTCGGAGGGGCGCGCGGCGAAATTCTCGGTGTCAATTCTCAGAGCAATCTGCCGATGCAGATTAGGATAGACTCCCTTTGCTCTCTCCCTCCTCCCGTTCGCGCGTCGAGATTAATTGGCCCGAATTGTCCTGACGGGATTAATGTCGCGAGTTCGATTCGTCGGACACGTTTTGCAAACTAACCACCATTCTCAGACTAATTGTATCGCGTTCACCGCTGATTTACGAGTTAACCGTTGATACATACAGGAAGAGATTCGAAAAAGGATACTAATAGTAGGTGTATTGACTTGGTAATTGGAGGCGAAGAGTAAAGGCATCGTTGAGAAGATTTCATGACATGCAAAGAATCTGCTATAAACGTGATGATAACGTGTATGTATGAAAATAGGCAAATTCAATGCTGCCATATCTGTCGCCTTCACTGCAACGTATAACCGAACCAAACTGGTGATATCGTTCCAGTATCCAATAACTGGTTCTCATCATTCTTCTCTTAACTGAGTCTGATACGAACATTCGTCACATTCAGTATAGTAAACTGATTCATAATCATGGATGTAGTCAATTAATCAAATAGAATTGATTGATAAGCACGTGTCAAGATTCGTGCATTTATAACAAAATGGAGTGTAATAAAAATATATGAAATCAGCGTCAATCTGAATTTTCTAAGCTGGTATCATAAATGTTTTGTCTTGCAGAAAAATCGATGCATCGATTGTTCTAAAATAGTTGAACTGCCGAGCCACGTAGGGACTATATTTAGAGGAAGTACGAGGGAAATTTGGAATAATCCGCAGATGTCGTCGGGCCCGTCGAACCCGTGGCGAATCGGGTCGTTTGAAGACTAACGACAGTTGCGGATGCACGAATGCAAGGCCGCAGAAGCCGGTCGTAACGAGCAGCTATTTGGCACGGGACCACGACGCGTGCTACGTTTCCTCTCTTGCCCTCTACTCGAACGGGGCGGGGGTGGGCCAACTGTTATGGTCAGGATTAGGTGCCCCCGGGATCGGGGTGGTTCCCTACGCGTTGACCGACACACTTAGAACAACAATAACTCAGTAATCCGCGCGGACCTCGGCTTCGATGCCGGATGAAAAATGTAAAAATCCGGGAAACCGCTGCCCCGTGACAGTTCAATACATTTTAAATGCGTTCCGGCGCATTTGCGGGATACGATAAGCAGCCCAACGCCCCAATATGTCCGTTATTTATTATCAGATTTATGGAATAAATGAGTAGCGGCATGCGTTCCTTCGCACCCCCTCTTCCGAGCTTTTCTCCATTATTAATGCTCCTAGGTTTCAGTACAGAATTTGTATAAATATATCTATACATATTTTATAGTTAGGAAATTTGAATAAGACCACCAATTTTAATTGCAATGATAAGATAATTAATGCTGCAAGAAGAGTGTGCTTCTAATAATAGACTGCAAATTCGATGCATTTATAAAAAGATAAAAGAAACTCCTG
>NW_017132445.1:293230-295232 GCF_001652005.2 Ceratina calcarata | reverse complement strand
ATACATGCTTAAATAAAATTCAGCTGTTCATGCATCTATTTTTTTTTAATAGTATAACAATTATTTTTTGTTTATTGTATGTTTGAATGAAAAATGGAACAACGAATGGAGAGAAGAGAATATTGCTCGTTTCGAATCTCGCACGGCTGGTTGCATAAGTATAGACGCGACTTTCTTATTAAACGTGGAAAGTAGGAATGCAACTTAACGGAGCATCAGTGAGGTACGGGCGTTCGATTCAGCCCGGCACCAATTCCACCAATCCCTACCTACAGCTTGGCGTCTCTAAAAGGCATTTTAAATCGGCGTGTCGTGAAAGAATCTCATAGAGACGCCGTATAAAGGCATTCCACCAACCCTCCTATTCTTTCCTTTCTTCCCTCCCGCTTCCTTTTTTTCTCGCCTCTCGGTTTCGATCATCTACCTAGACTTCATTTTGCTCTTTGCATCCCAAAAAGTTTCAACTTAATGAATATCTGTATCTTATTTTTGCCACATAAAATAAGAACAAGATTTACACTAACAGAAGAAGACAGAACATTTTTGCTTTCATAAAAAGTTTCGACTTCATCGTCAATCTAATGGATACTTGCATTTTATTCGTGCATAATGAAACAACAAGAATTTGAATGGACAAAGGGGATGGTTTAGGGCAGGAAATGATTGTCAAACTCGACTAAGCCCGAAACCGTAGGGGAAACAAAAGCGCTCGTTTGGTCACATTATAATACAACGACAGTGCAACATATCCCGGCAAGTTAAAATCGCGCTGCGCTGCTTTGCAATTCCGCTGCTCTGCACCTCGCCAAGTTTTACATAATCGCGTCTCAAAGCCGGATAATATCTATACGATAATTGAGCACCGGCGCGCCTCTATAATGCACAAGCATTATGGAAATGTGTAAACGCGGTGCTTTGATCGCGTTCACCCGATTTTATTGCTTTTTATTCCCTTTCCTTAATGCCTTTCGATTATGAACATCAACTTCTATTATTCTTTCAAATAAATTAACAGCCAGGTGATCTATAATCGAATCGACTATTGGAGATGTTAAAAACAAATATAAAATGTTTAAATGAAACATAAAACGCTGTTGCGATCTAGTTTACAATATCCCCAAGGAATTTATAGTTGCGTTTTGAAATGTTCATTTTCTATACGGACTATAAAAGGAGGTATCGTCTCAATCTGTGGGTAAATTTGACAGATCGCGTTCTGTTATCTGATTACGATAATAATTGGCGAGGTGCGCGAGACGGGAAGCGGATTCTCGCGTGGATGGACCGCCAGGGACGATGAGGCTGAAAGTAATTATTGCGCCACTCGACGATTAACTTTTTTTCGGCGCGGCCCTCGCGCGGCCGTCCGCTGCTCTATGATTTCGCAGCCTATATCAGCCGGATAATAACGTTCGAATATTCCGGAGCGTCCGGGCGTTAACCGACGATCCAACCTGCGTCGTCGCGCGTTCCAATCCGAATTTTTCTTTTCAGCCCGGATAAATCGACGCGATAACCAAATAATGATTCTATTAACAATGTAAATGGTAGCGAACAGACACGCGAGATAATAATAATTAACGTAGCTCTCGCCCTTCATCCGGTTGGATTTGCATAAATATAATGCAAAATGCAACAGAAAATGTAACAGAGAATAAAATCGAAGATGCGACATAAAATATTCCACTGGAAATCTAAAGACTTTTGATATAATTTTGGTACTCTTGATCGAGATGCAGTTTGAAGGTAATAATAACGCGCGTTTTAATTTCCGAATGCAATCACGAAATTTGGCCCTCCGTGATCTTCTTCGAAACACAACTACCACATGGGTGAAGGTAATTCCCATTAAATTCGTCTTGGCTTCTCCGGGTAATTTACATGTCGACAAAAAATCTTAGCCGACACCTTTAAAACCTCCTAACGTCGTTTACTCCTCATTCTCGAGATACTGCGGTAACTCATAAAAAGGTTTCCTTTAATAAAGGTTCAGATCATCCGA
>NW_017132445.1:253596-291397 GCF_001652005.2 Ceratina calcarata | reverse complement strand
TAATTCTAATCTGTGACCATACCTTATGGGAAAGTATATTTTGTTCTAAATACTCTTATAATTAACGCTTAAAAGTTCTAATGCAAGAAAGAAAATAAATATTCCGATGCGAACGTCGAACACCAGAGACGAAAAGAAAGAAGATTGAATATTAAAAGAAAAGAAATGGACGAAATAGAAAATGAGACGAAAAGCATGCGTAGTGAATGCTAGCGTACCTTTCGAAAGCGTAGTGTCTCTCGTCAAATCTGTAACACATAAACAAGCATGGTCACTAACACGCATTAGAGGACCGCGGCGCGGGGGTCGTTGGATCAGAAAAAAAGAGGCGAGTGCGCTAGCCCGACCCGTTTTACGAAACTAGTTTCAGTAACGGCCTTTACAGTGCGAAAGAGAAAGAGCCAAGGGGTACGGAGGATGAAAGCGAAGGGTGGCTGGATGGAGATTCAGGTGGATAAAAAGTAAAGAAGGAGGTGAACCAGAGCCAGAGAACCGCGAAGATTATTTGAGCCGGTAGACGGGTAGTTTGGTGCACATAAGTAGTTATACCTATAAGTAGACGTAATCATCACCAGAACGTAGGTAGGCAGACGGCCGAGGTTAATTTCCAAACCCTGCATTATATGGTACCCGAATCAACTTTTCCATAGCATAATAACCAATTTTATCATCTGCACTTGTAATTATATTCAGATTAGATAAGGTCCTCAGTTTAGTCCTTGCCCATTGTTCAACAAGAAAAACTTCGACCAAGCCCGCAATCTTTTCATCCGATATTCGTATCGAACTTATAGATCGACGAATGACTTAGACCCAGAAAATTTTCCATGCTGATTCTCGATCACAAAACTCGATCCATCGACTAATAGATCATGCTGCTAAAAAATCTCTCGCAGGTCATAAGAACGAGGAAAGAAGTTCGAAGTTGGCCATAAATTTCGTACTTGTCGGTTGTGCAGATATCAGAACCGTAGAAATGAGGGTACAAAACTCAGTTATGTGAATCGGCGAGGCTACTTATCCGGTTTTTACCATAGCGTGGACGAAACGCGACAAACGGAAGCCCGCGCGGACACGTTGCATTTACAATGCTATTTTTCTTCTAAATGGGATACTTCTTCTGATATCGCGATCGAGTCGAACCGGGGCCCAGTCCGCGTTTTTCCGATACAAGGCCCGCGGCCCCGGAATGTCGGTCGAACCGATAAAAACCGAATCAAATATCCTTCACCGTTCGGCTTTGGGGGGGCCCCGGCTAATGAAAATACCCATTGTTAACCGACTGGTTTTGCGTCGAAGAAATTTTCGGCCCCCAGCATCCGGGCATCGCGCGGCATTTCACTGCGACGTATTAGGACCAACGCGTAATTACCGAATTTCTTTCTCCAGATACTCTCTTCCCACTTTGAATTCGATCTTTACATTTGAAAAAAAGATTTCAGAATTTATCTATTTTCTTTGTTACAGGAATTGATACAAGAATCGTTTAACAATTTTTCATTAAAAAATATTTACGAGTCTGTTAGTTTTTTTTTTGTCAGAAATTATTTAACAAGTGTCTGATAAGAAATTACTTGTACTGCAGTTTTCGAGAGAATCTGAAGAGGTTTTTGGTAAAGAAGTACAGGCGGAAGAGGAAGGTGGTCTCCACTGGGAACGTCGAACCACGGCAATCGCAGTCAATTGCCATTACGGGAAATTAAATCAGTCGTGGTTCTATTTACGCGGACCCTAATGTCGTGTAAATTGACTGGCCACTGAGAGATAACGCCGAGGTCTCCGATGCTGGAGAATTGGACACACTGCAATCGAACGTCTTAACCATATACAATTGAACTGAAGAATTTAGTTCAGACATTTCCAGTTCATAGACGATGAACATTTAAAATCCAGTCATTCGTCAAATCATTTTTTATTTAAGTAAGGAGCTAATAAATTAATTAAAAATGGAAGATGTTCTATTTTTTTTATGAACATAAATGGATGGGGGTCATTTTTATTACACTATCCTTGGATAATAGTCATAGTGGCCCTTCCGTCTAGGAATCATTGAATTATTGTGGTGTTACGCGAATAACAGAATACACAAACTACCTTGACAGAGAATAAGTCGATGCTGGAGACCTCGGACCCTCGCATCGAACTCAAAGAGGCCAACTCGATCGAATCTAAATTAGAGCGAGGTTTCGATACCGCGGCGGAAGAACGTGAAAACAATTTGAATCGCGGCCGGTTGCATTCATTTGGGGATCGGTTTTGGAACGGTTTCTCCCTGATCCGCATTTAAGTTAGCCTCACGTTCGGCCGCAGCACGTGATCCAGCTGCTCGGGAGGAATCCCACGTATCCGTGACGTCACTCCTATCTCTCGGCGGCAACGTGCAAGCTGCACGAGCCGATATACGTACGTATGTATACGTGGTATATGTATATACCGAACGCGTCGGGCGCGAGACTTCTGTCTAGTCCGCTGACTTATTAGGAATTCCGCTCGTCCCACGTGCAGAAATTCGGCCCGACCACGTGCACTCTCGCCGGACGCACGTTCTTATAATTTCCGAGACAGCGTTCGACTCCTCAAATCGACCGAACCCGTTCACTACATTTTCACTGATCGTCGATCACTTTCACCGATCGCCAGATTACTTAGCTTCAACGTTTCCTACATGAAAATGCAACGCAGTTCTCCGGCACTTATATAGAACGTTAAAAGGAACGTGGTAAACGATCTTAATCGATGTTGAGATAAATCAAACGGTTGTACGAATAAAGTTTTTATAAGAGAATTTTTATAAGAACATGTTCAGAAACTTATATACAGATTTTCTGTACGGCAGTAAAAAATGGTGAGGCACTTTTTCACGTAACGATTAATCACGACATTATCGTTTAATTGATACTCCGGGATGATGTCAGAAAAGTATGCGGACCTGGTGTGTATTCTTCCAACCCTTTAAATCACGTAGGATAATAAGTCTCGCGAATGTCCCAGCGTATAGCGTGATAACTCACGATGATAGATATTTGTAGCCGAATATTCGTCGCGCGTAATCCTTTCTTTGTATCGAAAAAGAATTTTTACCCCCCGTGGCTACCGGAGCTAACTTTGAACCATATCTCAGAGTGCAGCGATAAAAATTGATCAACTCTATCGACGAGATTCCTCCCGGAGGCGATTGTAATTGGGTAACAATTACTATAAGTATCGAAAAACAGCGTTAAGGAAGAATCAGAATGAAAAATAAAAACCGAATGATCGAGCAGTTTGCGCGGATCTTCTTTTGCGAGACCCTTAAATTGGTAAATAAACTGTGAACAATTTAACTGGAAACCGCGTCGAAAAGTGCATCACCCGACCATGAAATAATTGATTTCTAATCACTTCTGGCTCTCAATCGACTGAACGAAGAATCGTAGAACAGATTTCATGTACGGATCAGTTCTTTGACTGTTACGACCTCGTCAGAAGATAAGCAACCTTTAAACAGGCTCCCATCTCAAGGAGGGAAGAGAAAAACTTTGGTAAAAAGGCACGAAAACAAAGAGAAAGCAAAAAGACGAGCGCAGAAGGAGTCGCGTCCCGGAGGCAGGTAACACGGTGAGAAGAGGAGAAGAATGCTCAGTATAGATCACCGGGAGCGGAGCGTAAAACGCGGGCCATTGGTTACGGTAGGCGAGAGCGTGTAGAAACGCGCATTGTCGAGGCGTCATAAGAGCCGGGTAGGAAATCGCGCGCGACAATGGAAGGAATCTCGAGGAAGGAGGCTGAACGAAGTACGTCTCATCTTTAAGAAAAGTACCCCCCCGGATGTCATCGAACCGCCGCCGACGGAAAAATCATCCTCTTTATCTCGAACGGCGTTATTTATCGACCGGTTGAATATTCAGACGAGTCGTCGAGACACAATCAGGGAAACGCGGGCCTTCAGGAGACGAACAGCCACGGTGTTCCCTGAGTACCGGCGCGTGGATATTGTTGGAGAACCAGGCTGGACGTCGCCTCGGTCGTCAACGCGAGGACAATGCCGCAAGAACGGAATGCATTAATATTAATAGTGGCACCGAGAGAAAAGGAGCTTCCCGTAACGGTGCGCCGCCGTTTCGAGGTACCTCCCGATGCTCACTGGCCTCATCCAGTTTCGCCAGTTTTATCCAAGAACGAAACTACTTTACCAATTATTGTATCATGTATATAAGGCTTTTGCAAATCACTATGTAATAAATTGTACATCAATAATCGTCTTTTTCTTTATAATTTCATTAAGAGATATTATGAGATCGATGGATTGGCTTATGAATCTTTAGTTTTCTGAATATCCAATTTGCACAAGAAAGTTTCACCCAAGAGAACGCAACTATTTTCACAAACGTTTTGAGACTCGAAACTCTGATGAAACATTAATTGATAACGAAATAAGAAGAAGAATCTTTTGATACTGGCGAATGGTGTTTTTGGCTAAAAGAGAACGTTTTCACGGGTAGCATCTGACTTTGACTTGTTAGGTTTGCAGGCGAAGAATACTTGCCATTCGATAAGGTTGTCGCCTGGAGGATTGGTTCCGCCTCCCAGGTCGCCACCCGTTTACGCCCACGTAGGTACCTTTTCTTTATCATCGCACCTTCACGGTTACCGTTGTTACGCCGCGTTACACCAGCCACAGTGGCTTCACCGTTAAACCGTACCCGCTCCGCCATTAGTACGTGCGAACGTTCAATTATCTCTCAGATATTTTAATCCTAGCTGAACCGCGAAATAGGCATCGATACTATCTACCAAATCATTCTCAACCTCCATCTATTTTCAATTTCAATAATGATTTTCATTTTAATATCTGGCTACTTGATTCTAATCCTAATCAACTTGTCCACAAAAACTGAATTGGCGATGTTAAATCACACATTATTACGTTCATGTAATATAATATAATAAAATTCTATTACCTATTACTGAAATCATATATAATTAGCAATCTATTTACACGGATCAACATCTATTTTCTGATCCTGTACATTAATACTCAGGCTCGAGAGCCACGAATCAAAGACAATGATCTACAAACTAAAAACAGCGGTCGGTTTTGACGGAATCTCTTGTGAAGATAAGAAGGAACCGCGTTCCTGTCGTCCGCAGCCGGGACCGTACAACAATACTCGACCACGGGCCTGATGAATTATTGTCAACAACGGAACGGAATGGGTTAGGACCTTCCGCAGAAATTTTATATATACATATATCTATCTACAAGGCGGCATCTTCATAACGCGAGCAAAGCTTTTTGATAGTCTTGTAGGTTCAGTCTTAAAGAACGCGGTGAGATCGAGAACGAGATACAAAACCGAGAACTCAAACGCTTTGTTCCACCGTCGCGCTTAGGTGTACGAACCACCGTTGGTTAATTAAACCAAACACGAAGGCGTAGAATTCTGACATACCTCGCATTTTTTATGCACTTCAGTTTTGCCCAATTTCTCTCCCTGCCAGAAAGTTTTAATAATGTAACAATAAGCAAAATCTTATATAATAGTATATCATTATACATATGCAACAAAATGTGTACAAGAATTTTCTTTAATACAGCGAATTTTAATTTTCTGTACTTAATGGAAGAGAACATGCTTTGTTGATTTGCAACAACAGATTTTTGAGGGACAGATAGGAGTATTAAGAGTGCGTACGTGTACGAGGGTATGCTAATTCTCTGAGTTAACCGAGGGTAGATTAGGCTTACACTGATACTCATGGGTATCATGTAATTTAAATTAATGACGGAACACGAGTATTGCATTATATTAGATGCAATTCTAAATATTCTTCCCATAGTAAATTATCAAACAAATTGAAACATATTATGTATGACACGAAGTAAATATGTACAAGAAATATATCGCACTGTACTAAAAACAAGTCTCATTTACTTAATGATTTTTCTAATAATTTCTAAATTAAGAAAAGACAGAAGTATTCGAATAAACAAAGAATATGGATAGTATGCGTGCGCGTAGAGAAAAACAACGCAGCCAGTGGAACAGCTTAGGACTTAGGAGAAGAGCTGATCGGGCTACAGCGTTCCGTTGCTCGGCTGACCTCGTCGGGTAATAAGAACGAATGTGATTCTATTACGGGTTCAATTGTTACGGCGGCGGATAGGCCCCATCCTCGATGCCTTCAACTAGAGAGGGTAGATGATCGCGACCGATAACGCGGCCCGGGATGATTTTACTCGCCGCTTATACGGCGATCGACACTGATACCGATTTCTCGATGACCCAAACAGTTTTCAAAATATTCGATTATCACCGAGTCTCACGCGATTTTCCAATTCGTACGAATACATAAAATCTGTAATATTTGCTCCCCTGGTTTAATTTAATTCATAGACGTATTAGATCGGCGATTAGAACAGTGAACATAGATTCAAGAAATTCATACATATGCACCAATCTATTGAAATAAAGAAATCGCGACTGGCAATTGAATTTAACGAAGAATATTGTCTTTTGTTCGAGTTTTATGAGGGATATAAAAATGGGAGGATATTCGAAAAACGTTAGAAATTGCTCGACATAGAGACTTGTACTCACCGTGCGTTGACGGAGGTAGGGTTTCCAACGTCGTCCATGGACGGTTTCCTAGAATGAAACCACGAATGAAATTCGTTATTGTTCGGTTGGAGCTGCATCAGAGCAGGGTATTTATACGAGCTGTACAGGTTCGGCGTTTGCCACATTCTGCTGTACATTTGCGCGTCCATCGTTCGTATCATTCATCCCCGAACTGACCAAAAATTACTCATTCTATCCAGTCATTACCCGCCAAATGTCAATTTTATAATCATTTCAAATAGACCTGGTTAGACACGATATCTGTTCACCGTCGCACAATTTGTCTTAGCATGGCACTTAAAAAGTTCGATTAAACAGCCGAACGTTCACCAAAATAAGAGATCGCCAAATGTCAATAAGAACGGGAATCACGAGAGTATGAAAGTTGATATCGATACAGTTCACAGTTTGTTCACTTTGTTTCCGCAAAGCACGTGGAACGAAGTACAGCCCCTGGAGAGGGAGAACGAAGAGGACGAAGAGGAACGCGCGAGCCGGTGACTTTTGACAGGCGCAACACGCACGCGGTCTGAGGGCGTGTGCATAAGTGTCATCGAGTAGAGGCGCGTGTCGGCCTCATGCTCGGCCTTGCCGCAGCCACCCCCGTCGGAAAGCCACCCCCACCAAGGGATGCGCGCGACCCTCGAGCGCGCCACGCTTCTTACCCCCGCGACATAAGGGCTGCTTAACTCCCGGAACGAGTTTTCACGGTTACAGAACGGTTCGTTGTGAACAACTCAGAGAATCTTTACTGTAGTTTTCGGATAAATAATGATGTTTCAATGAGATTCTATATGAAATCCATTTTTCGATATTTAGAATTTGGAAGAAACTGTGCTTGGAAAATATTTCGCAGGTTTAATCGGTGGTATTAAAGGAATGTTACTTATTTCGAAGTCGTAATAAAGGCAAGAGGGAACTTCATCTGAGTATAGTAAGGAAAGACATGTACTAATCTGTGGACAGAGGGGTTAAACCCTTAGCCACTCGCGCCCTAACGCGTCTCTAAGGATGCTCTCTTTGCCACTTCTCCGCGAGGGTCACCGAATGCTTTTGACTAACCCCGAGTACAATTCATCCTACGCTTCTGCATTGTAATTCAAAGAAGGCTGCGGAACTCGACTTAGCAAAATCTCGAAACAAGTTTCCCCTGATGTAAAAAATTTGTAAATGTCATCATGTATGTATGGGTACGACTAGAAGAGACTTGCAAGTAAAGTTATGACAATTTTCTTCTGATACCAC
Source organism: Ceratina calcarata (assembly GCF_001652005.2). NCBI lineage: Eukaryota > Metazoa > Arthropoda > Insecta > Hymenoptera > Apidae > Ceratina > Ceratina calcarata. The sequence goes on along the minus strand of NW_017132445.1, from coordinate 283,550 downwards.
ACGAGATCTGCAAGTGTGACTGGAGGGTTGACCACGGTATACATTTGAATAAATATCAGAAAGAATAAGGGCGCGTCGGAAAGCTGTGCGATCATGTTTTTTTGATCACGACACGGAGCAAGGAGCTCGGTGCTCCATCTTCATTTGCCTGAGATCAGAAGGGCCACGATGCCAATAAAACCGCCTATCTCGATCGGTGGATCGCGTGTATCTGTGTCTACGCCGCAACGTCACCCCTCGACCCGAGACTTCCTCTCGAAGGGAAGATCGCCGATTAAAACCCAATGGGATTATATCCTTAAACCGTATTGCCGTTCCCGAATTTATACAAAACCGATATATTTTTTTATCGTTTCTCCTGCCATTAAAACTCCAATTTTATTCGACCTTATAAAAAACCCAAACGATCGCTCCAACATTTTTGTACCCCCTTAATGTGTTTCAATAATTATGCATAAATTATTTCAGATTATTATAGTATGCTGCGATTTCGGAAAACTTTCACCGGTTTAATAATGAACCACTGGCGGCTCATTAGGCACAGCCAGGGATACTTTTCCTACAAGAGAAAAAGTGAAGCGTAGCCTGGTTACGCTAGATTTTGTAACGCCTTAACCGGTAACTAGTCCGGCTGGACGTCTACAGAGAAGCCGGTATCTAACCGGCCCGAGACGTTCCTTTTACGAAAACGTTCCCTACGCCGCATCTCGCGTCGTTCGCTGTTACGACACGGTGATGCTCATTGCCACCGACGATGCACTACTGCATAAGTGCTAACGAGCACCTTCTTATACTCTAATACCTTTTCTGTTTTCGAACTGATTCCGACAAAATATATACATCGATTGCTATCAAGACATACTGTTAAATAATCTTCCTCAGAATAAAATTCTAATAATGGATTTCATTTATCATTTCTATGCATCTTGTAAAACAATATTTTGTACACTTTTTGCATATCGTATTCAAATTATTGATGACACGTAGTAGATAAACTGTAGAATAAAAAGCGACAGCGATTTCCACTAAACGGTTTACCGAGTAAGAATGGATTTGGAGTATAAGAAGCGTGACGCGGGTTAGGCTCGCGAGGACGTCGCGTGTATTCTCGCAAAGAAAAGGTTGAAGCCGGGAGGGTAGAAGTAAGTACCCGATACCAAATTAAATGATAGGCCGGCGTGCGCGCCGCTACCGGAGACCTGTCCTCATTCCAGAGCCATTTTCGGAAAAGCAGCATTTCATTGCCGCTCCGTGGTAGTCGAAAAAACCGAAAAAACTAGAGAGGGAGAGAAAGAGAGAGAGAGAGAGAGGGAGGGTACGGGGAAGAAAAGCTGAAGGCAGATAATCGCGGACAATGTCGGCCGTATACGGCCGGCAAAAAGTTATTTGTCAATTAATACACGCGTAGCGTGTAACCGTCCGGCATGAATACGCATGGAAACATGGACGCGTGGTCCCGGTTAACGCTGTCGCCGTTTTACGCTGATGAGAAGAAGCCAATCATAGGGCGAAAAACGGGTCGAATCCGAGCGGATCGGTGGAATCGTTTCTAGAAGAGCGCCGGACCACTACAATGGAATGCTTTGACCGGATCCGATGCCCGTTCCTGATCCAGGATGGATCGACAGAAGCTGCCTCGTCAGACCCCGTGGATCCTCGCTGTCGATTCACCACGCATTTTTAGCAGCGTGCCGCACAAAGCGATCTCGAAATTGGCTTCACCACTACACGTGTCCGTGACACTTTCCTCTTACGTCAGAGAGGTTCAGAGTTCAGATGCCAGCGCTTCCGGAAATTCTTTTCAACTTCTACGTTTAATAATTATCAATCGACTGCAAATATTTATATCGAATATTTCTGGTATAATAACGTGCCCGCGTATTTGTGACATTTGCAATCTAATTATGAATAATTATATGAATAATAATTATAATTAATTTTTATAGAATAAAGTTCATTAAAACTGCAGTACGTTCAATTATTCTATCCTTTCAAACTATCTGTACTATTTGATATCGCAAGAAGAAATATCATTTTATATGAGAATAAGACACATTAATAAGAAAAAATTGTTTGAAGACATTCATACGTTTCTTACTGTCACAGCAATTAATAATTGAGAAAATTGGTATCAGACAAAGTATGCGGTGTCCTCGCACGCATTTTCCATTAAAGGCACGGTAGGCAAGAAGGGATCGGAGCGCGATTATATTAATTAGCGAATACCGTGAAACGGGCGCGCGCACCGAAAAGAAAAATCGTCGCGTAGCAAATATATATCGATGACGTCGCGAAAAAAGCCGGAATGCCAAAGGGCAAAGACGGTTTGGCACATTTTTTAAATCGCAGGAATGCCGATACAAGCTATTAGAGGGAGAACCCAGGCCGGGTGGTTCTTACGTGGAATCGTTAACCTCGGGAACCGGGTGGTTAGCCAACCGATAAAAGACCTCGCGTACGAGCTCGGAATTAATGAAACGAACGCGACGGATGTAAAACTGTCGCACCGGGTAACTGTCAGAAGAAACGGAAACTGTACCGCGACAGAGCTTAGCTAGCGATCGAACGTGCTCGTCTTTTATCCCCGTTAACCATTTTTTCGCCTCGCGCGACACGTTAACGTATGTTCCTACGTGAACATCGTTGCAATCAGGTTTTCATGCCTGACCGATACCCTATAGGCTTAACTGGGCATTTTGCTCAGATTAAGAAGTCACAAGTAGTCTCACGCAGTAATTGATCAAAGAGTTTGACATAATTATTGCATTCGAGCTTGATTCGAATTATTGTATCGGCGCGATTCGATCTGAATCATCGCACTCATTTTACTATTACGATATATTTATAATCGCCTGACAAAATTTACTGATAGTACAGTGCCGTAAGCTTTCTGGAGTCGCGTGAACAATTTCATCGGTTCCTCGCCGCAAGGGTCAAGAGTACGGAGAGAAAAGAAAGGTATCGAAGATAGAGAGAGAGAGAGAGAGACAGAGAGAGGGAGAGAGTCGCGGCCGGAGTTCGTGCGAAAGAACGAATGGAAGAAAGAGAGAAGTTCGTACGCGCGCGTGTGCCTTGTGGTCACCCGTGGGGCTCCCATTCAACCGGTGGCTCGACTCGCCCACTCATTCCTTCATTCATACACGCTGCACGCGATTTGAATCGATAAGCAAACCGCGGAAGCGAGCAAGCCTCCGTATTGGCCTGCCGCCTTGTACCGACGTTTCGAATAAAAAAAGGCTTGCAGTTTTTCTCATTATATAAAAATTACTACTTAACGAAAGACTTAGAAAAATTGTTGAAGATCGAAATGAAAAGAAACACTGATGTGTATGTCGAAGAAAAAATATTGTACTCGTAAGCCAAACGTGATTCGCTTATATCTAAACAACATGCGTGGAGGAGAAGCACATATATTCTACGCATCTCGTTTTGCACCCAACCTCAGGTTTATAGTAGCGTACAGAAGAAGAAGAAGAAGAAGAAGAAAGAGTGGCTACTATAGAGAATCGACGAAGGATCCGAAGAGGGCGAGGAACGTGGAGGCGGAGGTGGGGGCGGTGGTAGGGTGAAAGGGTGACCGAGGGGGACCTATACGACCGGTCGGCTGGACAGACGCATGGACGGACAGGATGGAAAGACAGACAGGACTGGAGACCGCTCATTACGGGCGGCGCATGCGCGAGGAATGCGGCGGCTCTGGTCTCCTCGATACAATAAATATAGGATCGGATCGGATCCGATCGGATCCGATCGGCAGACCAAAGCTGAACGAGGACCGAGCCATCGAGCCGGGTAACTGGCCGAAGGAGGACGGCCACCGGAGGACGGGGAGTAAAGGATGAATCGATGAACGAATCGGCGGACAACAATGCCGAGTGTAGTAACGACATCCAGTTAAATCGAACGGCAGCAAAAAAATGCGCGGTTGTTTAAGAGAACAGCGTATACCAGTGCGCGCGCGTATTCCTCGAGAGAGGACCAGCTTCCGGCAAACGACCCATCGAATCTCTGTTATTACCCAGCCCGTGGCCTTATTCAATCGATTTTTGATTAGCCGTTCTTCTGCAATTCGCAGATGGATTTATTGCTCGATAATTTAAAACCAATGAAAAATCCTCAGTTTATATAGATCGTTTATCATTCAACTGATGTCCACTTTTACGCATACCAAACGGTTTGTACAATTTATTGGAAATTCGTTATTAAATAGCATCGTCATGGACAAACGCGTGAACATATTGAAACAAGAACGGACATCGGTAAAAAGATTGATGATTCTCATAAGATCGTACATGAAAACGAGCAAACTCGACTAACGTTTTGAAGAATTCAGCATTAATGAAAATCATTAGCGGTATAATCGAACAAGAAGAATGTTCAAAAGCCCGGTGATCCGCTCGTTCTTTTTATTCATTACCGGATAATTTCCTTGGAACAACGCCATTAGGCTCGGATGCCGTTAGGGTAGTCCGGTCGCGCGTTCGCAAGTTAAAGGATCGCGATGCACTTGAAAGATGGGCGCCCGGTTTTAAAATTGTAGGGGAGCGGACGCGCAGAGCCGATGCGTTCGCGATATAAACGCTGATCAATCAGGCTCGTCGGAGCATTTAATCGATAGTTCAATAATTATTAACCCGGGCAGCAGATTACGCCGGCTTTACGAATTCCCCCGTACGCGCGCACTCGATAGTTTTGTTTCGCGACTTTATAAATTGCCTGTCTCTAACGATCTCTTTCAGATGAACAGCTCATTAACGACGCGTATAAATTATTCCGGCGATATTTCAACGGTATCGTACCAACCATCGTGAATAATCTATTCCCTTATAACATTCTTATAATGCAAACCTTTGATTTATCATCGCAACTTTTACTGATCGTGTCTGACGAAACATTTCGTTTCTCCGATAGAATATTTCGTGTCGGTGTCAAAAGTTCAACATATTTTTTTTACAACGTATACTCCACTTTCCGTGGACCTGCGAAGACGCAGAATACAAATAAACAATTTTCCAATACCAATTTCGACGAATTTGCCATAAAACCGCTAATTCCGTCTAACAAGCGCGTCACCCATCAATCGCCTTATTCAAACAGCTAAGCCATTAACCAGCTGTACCTTCGGCACGAGATTAAGTTGCCAGATACACATCGTTTTCCCGGTTGGAAACCGCATTACACGCAAATGAGCGTAACGACGACGTGCAGCCGGGCGAGAGCGGTGGAAAAAAAAAAGCCGAGGGTGAAGGAAGAAAGAAGTATAAGCGCGGCGCGCGAATAGCTCGGGAGAGAAAGTATTCCGTGAACGGGCAAAAAGCCGGCATCGACATGTCGATCGAAAGAAGTGTCGCTAATTTGATGTAGCCGGTGTATACGGCGGTGAGTATGCCGGAGTGGTTTGGTCACTCGCGAGTTGATTTATACCGGTGGGCAAGAACCTCGTGGCGAAGCCGCGCTCATTGCTATCTCTCTCTCTTTCTGCTCACTTCGAACAATGGAATTGCGTCGCGACGTCAATCTCTCTGTATTATTCACCTACTCCCCTTTATATCCCTAGCCTGGCTCCCTCCCCCCCTTTTTTTTTATTTCAATTTTTGTTTCGTTTTTTTACCCCGAGTTCAAACGGTCTCTCTTTTTTCGGGAATAAATTCTGAGTCGAGGGATCGTTTAAAACGGTGTTACAAGAGGGACTCGTTTCTTTCAACGGCGACGCTTTTAACTGGCTATTTTTAGACGGTATACGTGAAACATTTTCGGCTGCTATTATACAGAAGAATTGCAATAAACTTGTTCTAATTTCACGGGTATCGCTTCAAGGCTGTGATTCGGTTGATCAATCGGTACGCGTTTTCGGCTATAATATTTCAACGTTTCAAGGTAAGTCCGTGGAACGAGCCTTGAATAAATTCAGTTCAGGTCGTTTGATAATGGCCAAGGAACGCGACTTACAGGAATTGCTTGGAACATGTTTCTCATAATTTAGTTTTGTGAAAGCAGATAAGATTCTAGCTTTGTGATATATTATTTTTTTAGACAGTGTAAAAATAAAGATATTCGGATTTACATCTTACCTGTCAGTCCAACAGAGAGCGTCATCTCGATACCTGAAACAACCAAACAATTTTTATTAACCTCTGTCGTATAAACAATCTCATTATTCTATATCAACGATTAAATAAATCTTATATTTTATTATATAAACAGTATTAATTTTTATTATGTAAATTTCCTCTCGATCATTTTACACGCAATGGACAATGTTAATTTATTACAGTGCGCGATTCCCCTATTCCAGCGACGAAAGGACGTATCGCAGCTTACAGGAGAAAGCTTTTATATGAAAGCCTACAGTGTGAATAAGATCGGCGTCGTAAATTGCGCGCGAGGCTAATCTCACGGTTCAACGCGGCCATACACGTCGCATTTCCCGTATGAAATGCAAAAATTCTTGAAAACGTCAAACGATCTCGCAAGTCAATATTAAACTCCCTAATCTTTGTGTTTGAGAAATAATAAAAGATTCAAGATACAAATTTCTAATAAACGAGGACTTCTATGTTGCGTTTGAAAAATAGTATAAAATGTACATAATTTTTATTACATTTCTGACGAGTCTTATAAAATGTGAAGCATTCCTTCCAGAACTAAAAATTCGTCGAGTTACAATAAAGGGGAACAGCCTAGGCGGTGAAAAGAAGGCTAAAGCGTGGTGTGTCGCGGATGAATCAGAAGGTGCGAAGAAAGCGCGAGGGTGCTGTCAACGAGACATGATTTAAAGCCAAATATTACGACAGAAGGCGCATTTCTCGAGTGTCCCGGAGTTCCACCCCTTGGCGACCGTGGAAGGGGGATGGATCCCGTGAGTCGTGCAGATATGTCGGCCACGGTTTATTACCGGGATGCCGGAATGGCCCCGTGGAACATTGATTTAATGCGGGAGTAATTGGGCGACCGGACGTCTCTATGAGCACGCCACCTTCCGCCGCTAATGCGTTCTCGCCCTTCTAACCTTTCGGTTAACCACGCGGGCCACGATTCCTCTCTGTCTCTGACACGGCGTGTACACCCCTCCACCCACGGGACGCGAGACGCTTTATTGCCGGTTTTATTGCTCGATGAGTTTTACCCCAGATCGGCTTATGCCGCTTATTAAACTTTGATGTCACCGATACCTCGCGCCATCAAGCCTAACTAATACATGCTTTACGGATATCTCTAATATTTCTTAAGGTGGTTGATGCAAAAGGCTATTAGAAGTATTTTACGCTTCTCATAATGAAATCGATATTAACGAAATTACGTACACACCCATATTGATACCAATTCCCGGAATTTTAAGGAGACACCTGTGCAATTCTTATAAGTGTGCAATTTTTATAAGTATCCAACTCTTATAAGTATAACAGCCCATGATTCTCACTTTGACGTCGTTCAATCCGACACTTAACGACAAAATGTCTTTAGGAGTTTAACCGAACAGTGCCTCATTTCGTTCAAAAAGGCTTGCGGTGAACGAGGGAAGAAAAATGGTATTACCGGAATTCGCGATGATCGGCATCGCGTGCAGAAAATTGAAGGTTTCACGTAGATATGCGTGCGATATCGATGATGAAGTCTTCGAGCTGGTCAAATTTTATTAGCCACAAGTCCGTAATCGGTGTAGTGCCTAAATGCAAATGATTTCGAGACCGAAATAGCCGGGTTCCTTTTTCCGCCGTCGCGTACGAATTAACCAGTTGGGGTAATGCCCGAAAATTACTGAGCACTTAGTCGTCTCAAAGAATGCGCTCACATACTCGTTTCTACCTTCATTTTTGGTAACAAGGTCACCAATTTCACGTACAACCGATAGACTTTTCAATCTTATTTCAGCAGCGAGGAATTTTCGTTCCATTTGAGAATGCAATAAATTATATCAATTTCTTTTCAATGCAATTCACTACTCTTTTCTAAACTAGAAACTCGCACCAGTTTCTCAATAATTTCAATATTCAACCAATTGAACGGGACCAACGATTTGAGGGGTTCTTGAAAAATTTTAAATTATTGCACCACGCGTCTAAACGAATCGGAAACGGGTTCTTTGACTTAGGCATGCCGCAAACGTGCTCTTACAGCGACGATAATACGAGTCGGAGGTGGGTCCACACATGGCGCGATCACGTGTCCCGATCCGAATCGGTGTAAACTTTAACTTTGCTCGAACGCCGGCTGCGCGGAATGTCCGCCCCGAGGACGACTCGCGGGGGATGAGAGTTCGCGAAGGGGGCGAGGAAGATGTAATAACCGAGGCGATGTGTCGGCATAACAAGTGGCATTCTCGTTCGCGACACCTTGTACACAAGGAGAAAAATCGAGGGCTGCGTGCTTTGAGGTCGACTTCAACCCCCCATGTGAAATCCAGTTCGATTCTCTATGCTTCACTTATTTTTGAACTGCAGATTTTTTTTAAGTATTGTGGCGGCTGGTTACTGCCACGTTTTCTTTCAGGCTCTTCGCTTCTCTGTGCTTCTATTCTAACTTTTCATTCTATTGTATCAGGCCTATTTCTTAGCACTCACGCGTCTTTCCGATACTATTATACCAATGCGTAAAATGATCGATTTACTTATGTACATAAAAGTTTCGTTCATTCAACTTGGTGTACCGATTCCCTGAATGTTTTTTGATCCCTGATCAGTATGGTATTGTACCGCGTTAATTGTAAGTTGAGAGAGAGAGAGAGAGAGAAAGAGGGACAGAGAAAGGCAAATAAAGACGGATAGCCTGGTCGGGTGGCCGGATAAGAAACGCATTCCGGTTTTCGAAGGGACATCGGCACAACTGGGCCCGGGGTATCGGCAGCAGTTTTTCAGCGCGCCGCGCCGCTCGTGTCTCTTCTCCCGACATCCGTGCGAACGTAGGAGCTCAGGGTGTGGTGTCCCCGAGAGGGGTGAGAGAGGGCGAGAGACAGGCTACTGGTTCTCGTGCTCGTGGCCGTATGTATAAGGCCGCAAGAATGTTCGCCGTGTTGGTTCGATTAATCAGTCGTTTTTCGTGCTCCCGCTCTAGGCCAATGGACCGAGAAAAACTTAACGTATGTGATAATGCGCCAGCTATGCCTCTCCCTCCCCCCCCCCGCCGTCTGTCCCCTGCCCCTCTTGTCTCGTTTACTTCTGTCCACCCGTGCGTATATGTACGTTTCGTCGCAAGCTGGAACGCGGACCCGAATACACCGAAACGGACGGGACGAAACCTCGGCAAGGATCACTGACCGGCGTGCCAGGATTCAGCCGTGTCTTGCAAGGGAGTCAAACTTTTTTCACGGAGAGACAGCCACGGGGACACGTAACCAGAAGTTACTCTCGAATATAGCTACGCGATGTTTCAGCTGCGATCTTTAACGAGCCGCGAGCATCATTTTCATTCGATAAATTGATACGAGTCGAAGTTACCCTCGCAGTTTTTGGCATCGCGATTTTTCATATGAATCAAGACATGTATGTGACTTATGTGCAAGATATCAAAAGCTGAACAGACATCGCAATGCTTAAGAGAAATAGCTATCTAAGGTATGCACATTTTCTAATCTTGTACCATGAATGATTTTTGCTTTGCATAGAAATCTATCAAAGATACTTTTATCAGTGGTATAAAATCTATTGGAAACCTAAATCCATATTGCAACGCTTAAACGCTAGAAGAAACTATATTTTTTTATATTGATGCTATAAAATAACATAAGACGTACTAATCCCTCGGCGAATATGCGGAAAAACGATCTGGGCATAGTGATTAGTCTTTTTGCGTTAGTCTACTTAAGATTACGGTTGACTAGTCACGGCTAAAAGGCGTTGGCCCCGTCAACGTTTTCTGGGGGAGAAAACGTCCGGTTGACACGCGTTATGACATTCCTACTCCCGAGGTTGGGAAACACGCGTCGACCGATCGAAATCGACGCCTATAGAGTATAGAAAAATGGATGGGACCGCTTTCCGCTTCTCACTTGCGTCACGCACCACCTTCACGCTTTAATCGGACAGGTTTTTTTACTTTGCGCCGTTCTTCATAAAAATGAACACGCGTCCGCTCCTTAGATTTCATGTAAGAAAAAAAAAATTAGAAGGATTGAAAAAATTCTTTAATGGAAGAATATTTAACAAATGATCTGTCGATTAATAAATATAACAGATACACCGTCTACTTGGAACTTCTCTGAATTCTGACTCAAAGCAAACAAGTTCTCTCGCGTATCAACAATTTCCCGGAGTTGAAACAATTCCATTCCCACGCGGTTCGATCGAGTCGATCCGAGAACTCGTCACGAATCTACAAGAAACGGCGGAGGACCGTTGAGTCTCCTCGTTTCAGTGAAAAACGGGCGCGTACATAACGTGACGAAGCGATTAGGCGAGCGGAGACATGAAAACGAGTATCGCGGATAAAGGAACGAGGCGCATAAATCCTGAATAAAAGAGAGTGGATCGAAAAGAAGAAGCGTCGAAGAGCGACGCGAGCACGGAAAAGATATCGGAGGTGTCGTCCTCGGTTTGCGTATTTTATAACGAAATCCACGCGAGGTCGGGGGCGCCGAGTAGACTTCTCGCGGGACTCGCCAGTAAAAAAGTTCGCCGCGCGTTTGGAAAAACACGAGATTTCAATTAAAGAGACAAGCTTAGTAATGAGGCAGCGTGCGATTTATTGGCTCCCGATTCACGGCGTGGCGCCTAAACGTCTGCGTGCGTGGCCCGGCTCTCCCTTCGCTCGCAACTCGCGCCGAGCCACCGTCGTCACCCAGCACGCGCGTGTTAATGTATGCGTGCGTGCACGTGCCCTCCGGGCCCTTTACCCGCCGCGGCGAGCACCAACTGTTCACCGGCTAGCGATGGCCTGAACACCGATTCGAATCTCCCATCGCCATTCCACGTATAGATCTCATCAACCGCTTCGTTTCGACTAATGATTTCAAGATAACATTTCATGAACCTGTACACCGTTGTATTAAATACACTGATCTCTACCAGTTTCAGCATCTGTTAAGACGTCGATTTATTCGAAGCCCCCAGGATTCTCACATTTAAAAATCATAAAACAATTCATTAATATAAATGAATTTTTAAAACAAAAAAGGAAAGAAGAATTTTTATAAGAACGAATAACTTTGAATCTCGAAGGCGAAGGGCCATCGCTACCAACGATCCATGTTGAAACCGGGCTGGACCCCGCGTTTACTTCGACCTACCATATTCCTGGGGAATTGGCTCATTTGCATCCGATCGAGATTCATTACTGTATTGCCCGGTAATAGGACAGTCTCATTCGAGCCGATCACTTCGCATACTTTCTCATTCTCCCATCGACATCTCTCCTCGCTGCCTTATCTATCCTGGCCCTGATATTTCCAATACCGATGTCCTTCCACGGACACCGATCCTTAATGCGTTCTCTGACTCTCTCCGCTCTGGATTCGCCAGTCTCAATGTCTTTTTTATCTCCCAGTCTCGAGGATTTTTTAACCAATGGAAATTCCCGCGTTAACCAATAACCAAATGATTATATATATAATCTTTTAATTGGAATAATTTTCTACTATTCTTGTAATAAACGTTTGCATATTTCTTTCAGAATTTATCATTCATAGATGTTAGCTTCAAAATAATTTTATAATCTCAATATGCTTTTCTATTTGACTCACTATTTCATTTAGAATAAAATAATGTACATGGCACTTCATCTTGTTTAAACAAACTGGACTGTCTCGACAGAATAAAATTACTTAATCAGTTGAGAGTGAAATCAAAAGTAAACAAAATGTTCCAAAGGAATGTTATCTGTAGGTTGGGGAGGCTCGGTGTTTAAAGCATCTTGTAACAGCGACAATCGATAAGCGACGCATAATTGCCGAAGCCTAATTAACTTCTCTCGCGATTCAAGAACCTCGCGGATAACATTATGTTCGCGCTGATAAATGAGCCACCGATAAGGGCCAACTGCTTTTTGTTCATTCTCACATTTCTCCTATATCTGACAATCCTTTCGACACGAAACCTTCGTTTAATTAGAAAACTGTACTGTAATTTAATTTACATTTTACAGAAACGAATTGCACAATGATGTGATGAATAAAATTGTTTAAATGCAGGAAAATGATTTCTTATTTTTATCTCTATATTTCGAGCATTTGCTACTATAAATCTCCTGACAATAAATGAATTTTTCATATACATGTATTAGATTCAATACAATCACAATCACATTTTCACTTCATTTTCTAATTTTACGTCAGCAGACGATTTTTCCATGATGTACCAATTAACAAGCTTTTACCCAGTCAAATCATTTTTATGGGACGACGTTATAAGACACGCATCGCGACGATAGGGAAGAGATGATTGTCGGCAGCGTAGCTTAAAGACACGCTCCGAACGCGTAATCGTGTTTTCGTGTACACCGGGATCCGATAAGAAACGGGACGATACGAATCGTCAGCCCTGGGCCACGAATCACCCCGGCGCGGCGTTCCACATTATATCATATAATTTTTATCCGATCTCAAGTGCGATCTTTCTCAGTGAGTGCTCATGCCGGATATTATGCATGAGACCATAAGACATCATCGTTTGGTTATACAGGTTGTACGGCTTGCCATTACATGGAATAAACTATCAGAAAAATTCTGTTTTCACCGGTATCGATGTACGTACTCTTATTTCGTTTGTCAACAGTTTGTACATAGAAGACGGCAGATGTAGGAGATGTAAAAAATGAGTTCGAGAATTGCAATTGTATTCATTCATAAACTTGTCTATGGGTAAAATCAAACGATTAATTAAATATTACTATAGGAATAATTTAATTAATAAATCACAAGATGAAAGAAATCGAGATTGTTGTCTATCCATATGAATTTATACTTCAAGTTTTTATCAATACGATTCTTTTCATTCAAGTCACTTGCACGGTAATCGGCTCGTTCATTCATGTTCGTTTTACCTCACGATGAAATGCAACAGAATTTGAAATCGAAACAAGCAATAAATTAATACGAAGTATCGAAAAACGTGAAATTTCTTCATCTTACCCGGCCAATATCCGCTGTTATCCCGCACAAGAAGATTACGCGTAAGAATCGTAAGTCTGCAAGCCTCCCGCGTCTCGGATTCAACAAATTTTCGACGCATTAAGGGAAACCCCGTGGACATACTAAGAAAAAGGAATAACAATTACAGCGGAGCCGAAAATGCAATCCGGGCCGTAAGAACGCGGCAGCAGACGGAAAGTGCTTTTTCTCAGCGAGAGGCCGTATTCGGCGTCCGTGTAAAAACCTGGTGGACCGCGTACGGTACCCGAGTACCGTACTCGAACGATCCGATGAATAATACAGCCGCGGCGCAATTAGCCTCGCCGTTTTCAATTTAATCGGCGAATTATCAACCCTTCAGGGAACGGGCGACTGGTTTGACGCAAGAAAGAAACCGTGCTCCACCACCGCGCTGCGCAATGCCGAGTTGCGCAGCGGGTAGCGAGACGAGCAAAGAAGACCCGCGGTGTTCCGCTACCGTTCCTCTCGTTTGTCAAACCGTCAATGCGATGCGATAGCTGATTATCGCTTCTGATTGTTCAGGCTTCCATTCGACTTCGGATTCTGAATCCAGATACGCGATTTTATGCAATTTTTTCGTGAATTTATAACGATTTATCGAACTAAGAAGAAAGAAAAGAAATTTCGACATAAAAGACGTTGCCATATGAATATAACAAATAGATGTAATATTAAAATAATAAATTTCAGTTTAGATTTCAATCGTCAAGTGAATACTGTGAAAACACATTACTCATGAATCGTTAAATGAATGAAAAGGAATTGATCTTTAAGAACGGTAATTTAATATGTTTACTCGTACGACAGGAAAAATTACTATATACACGTACGTCAATGGGCTGCATAAACGGTTTATAAACGGTGCATGAACTGTTGAAACGATTAGTATTCATTGAACACGATATTTACCGTACTGTTGTCGTATTAATCAACGTAAGTACAATAGGTATTCTGATTGCTTAATGGCTTCATACACGAATACTACTGACCTACTCGAGAGAACCCTCCAGATTAACATTTTTCGCCGCCAGATCTTTTCGTCCTTTGAAACTTTCTCAATTTAATTAACGAGAAAGAGACGGAAGGAAAACAGAATGATTTAAATAAGTAAATGTAAATTTTGAACGCAGAATGGACAAGTGGATGAGAAACCCTTGTTCAACTCGGTCACAGTCATCCTTTCAATTGACGCTTGTTTAAAATTGTACGATTAAGTAGCGTTCACACTAAAAACTTACAGCTTATTCAGAATGAACAGGTGAATCAAGTATCTCTACTGGTGAATATTTCAAATGGAAGATTGCTCAGTAAATACCAAAACGTGAAACGGTCGAAAAGTTATTTAGTAATTATAGATAACTATTGTTTGCATTCGTAGGAAGACTATGATTGGTCGAGATGAGCTCTAGTCTAATTATGCATCGGATGATCGCAAACTATGAATTGCTGACCTCTTATTTGACTACGTTAACCCTTATTAACGATATCAAAACTACGATTATTATCAAGTCGTATTTCTTCGTTTAAATGAAATAATTTGTTAGACAAATCTAATCAAATTTCTCTACAGACTATCCTATCTTATCACGTCATATCAAGATTAGAACGATCGTCTCGACAGATGAATTAGAAAAATAAAAACAATTTCTATGAAACCTCTGTTTCGGAAACCTGTGCTAGAAACCGAGAGAGGAAAGCGTTAAATGCGTTCTTTAATCAGAGGTTCGCGCTCTCGAAAGCTACGTTTACGTGTATACGCGTGGATCCCTCGTACACGACGTTAATCGCGCCGGTATGTGGCGACGGCGAACAGTGCCGCCCACACAGTCACTTGACCTCCCTACGCCCCCGTATCTCTCAGTTAACCTTATCAACTCGATTCAACTCGACCTAACCGGTGTCGGACCGATGCTACTCGCGGCTACCCAGACGAACCGCTTTACCTATATTCAAGTACCTTCACACAACTGGGACCCCCAACTTGATTACCCTTCGACAAAACATTTAAAGGACACGATCCTACACAAAATAGGATAATGATTTGCTTTCTGTTTTTTTACTTCGGTGACGATATATTCCATAGGGTGTTAAAAATTGCACTTTTCCGTGCGGCACCAAGTCCCATTACACTACCACTCTTTAGTAATCTCTCCTCGGTGCTACTACTAATGTCTTTTGGACAACAGCTCCGTGAAAAGTATAGCAGAAACTGAGCCTGTTTCAAAGTAAAATAAGAAAGTACTAAGAGGGAATGCGTTCGGATCGGAATTGCGTTTTAACGAAGAAATCCCCTTGTTCGTACGTCGCGTGAAATATCGCGACACGGGGAGCTGGTATACACAGGCCCGGTGCGAGATTTGTATGCGTTGCGAGGCGATGTCGAACTGTCAGTGCCCGGCCGTCTCATTATTATCTCGTTTCGCGCGAGTAATTCATTTTTATGTTTCTCGGCTTCTGTTCGGTGATTCACGACCGTCTCACGTGGTGCATTCAAAATTCTCTAATTGTGACCATTCCTTTTCCTAAGTAAAGATTGTTCGACAAAGTGCTCCTCCTTTTTTAAATTTCTATTTTAATATATTTTTATGTAATCAAGTATCAATCCTTATTTCGACAAATAATTCTAAGTACGATTCGAATTTGGAAACCCATTAGAGAATCTTGAATAAGAAAGTGAGTTACATTCAAGTTTTCATATCAAACAATTTTAATACAGATTCGAATAAGAAAATCTTACGAGCAATCCTCTTTTACAAGCCGAATCGAATTGACGACATTATACAAGTACGAGCAGTGAAAACAGGAGGGAAGACCAGTATCAATCTAATAGTAATGAGCAGTGATGCCGAGCGGAAGACTTTGAAATATACATAGCGCGGGGATTATGTTTATGCATGCGGGAAAGGCGGCGAGAGCATTTTTCTTTTGATATGCCTTTCTCGCGGCTCCCGCGAGGAGAGACCGCTCTCTCCTCGTGGCTGTGAGATTTGAATAAAAGTATCTGGCCCGAGTCCCCCCATCTTTCTCTCTCGTTCTTCTGGGGAGCAATTCGCCAGCTGCTTTTTACAACTGCGTGCTCTCATTAAATATGTATAGATTCGCGCCCCGAGCATGTTCCCCGGGATTCGGCAGCGCCAGACCCCCTTTGCTCCTCGGCGAGCCCATCCCCTATCATCCTTCGCCGCCCGATAATAGAACCGCGCGAACGATTACGAAAAACATATGTTTTAAAGATTGCGTGCCGCGGGACAGATATATCCTGGCCGGTAGCATTTCTTTCTTCTACAGCACCCGGTAAATCACAGGAAAATCCGAATCATTTTTTTGTCTACAACAATCTCATTGATTTATCGAATAATTTATGTTTCCTTCATTCATACGCAAACATGTGATCTGATATGATTTACAAATAAGACCGCAGATTTCATACATTATAAAAAATGAATTCAATATCCAATATCACTTTCGATGTAGAACATTCAAAAGTGAAATGCACATGATTATTTGAAAGGCATAAAAAGAAATCGCTATTTAAATTTCACAATATAAATGGTTTATTCTGCAAGAAATTGTGCAGTCTACTTATAAGCATAAGCAAGTAAATCTAAAAACGGTTCAAATAAAAAGCAGACATAATCACGGAGATCTTTGTTGAATCGGGAATAATTGCAAGGAATGTACCGTATGATCAGAGTTTTTCAATGCGAGTCCAGGTCGATTAACTCCTGGCGGGCAGCGAGCCAGCCGAGTCAGTCAGTCAGTCAATCATTAGGTAATGAGGCCGGAGTAACTGGACGTCGATTGTCCGTATAAACGGGCGCGTTCGCTAGGAATAAGGGCTCGGCGATCTTATCGTCACCGGTTTCATGTAATGCTAATGGAAGCATGGCTAGCCCAATATGTACTACGGATGGAAAGGTTAATATGATAGCGAGATAATGCGCGGACATTAAGGAGCTGCGCGAGGCCGCGCGGACAAATTATGAAGAGAACTGAGTCGAAACGAGATCTCGTTTGTGAGATCGGAGGTAAGTAAGGAAAGGATACTGTAACAAATTGTCATCCCTGATTCCTTTCAATGGACGCGGTAACCACGAGTTCACTGAATTCACAATAATTTCAATTCGATCCAATCGCCATTGCATTCATTAACTCCATAGACAGATGGTTATTCGAAATACCTTATCAGTTCATATAATCATGACGTTTTAGAAATCGGTCAGACCAATTGATCATCAATAAAATGAAATCGAACTTTCTTATAAAAATTCTACTGTCATTAACAAAACCTACAGATTAATCTACTATTCTTCTGTATGCATACAAGCGACTGTTTGTTCCATGAAAATAAGAAAGGCTTAAAGCAAAGCTCGCAATTTATCAAGTACTCGATTATTAAGATGCAGGTTGGTTATATTCCTGAGGAACGAATGGCCCGCGAGTTATCACCCGGTCTCGCGCGACCCTCCCATTTAAAAAATGTAAATTTGTTAATGCAACAGAGCGGCCGGGAGAGAGCGTGAAAACTCGACCCCTAGCCGCTTTTTTTTCGTCGGCTTCGCTCGCGCGGCCACCCTATTACCTGAGACTATTATCCAATACAAAAAATCAAATAAAGTATGCTAAGTTACGCTTCGAAGACTTTAGGGAGTCGGCGAGAACTGTCGAGGGGTCGTAGAAACATTTTTTCTTTCACACCCTCTCTTCCCCTAGGAGCAGGGGCAAGGCTACTTCTTCGTCGCTTCCTATTAACTTTCAACGGGGTGTAAGAATTAAACGACTCTTAAAGCCCGCGCGATTTGTAAAAGACCAAACTCGAAATTGCCGACAAACTGTGACAATGAAATAATCCTTATAGCTCGCTTCAACTATTATTTTAAACGAACAAAAATGTTCCAGCAATAATTGCATCGTTAAATAAAATTGAATGGGGCATCGTAAAATTACTAAAAAATGTATATAGTGACAAGTGATCAAATTAAGACGTCTCGAAATGCTTCGAACCGGACCAGAAGTAATTATATCATAAACAGACAAAGGTTCTCAAAACTATTCTCATAAATACATAGAACTTTCTATTAACCATCGAGCTAGCTACGCACCGTAATATCTGGGCTTAGATTTTCTATCGTTAGTTGCATAAGCTGTAATAAGGTTGACGTAATGAGACCAGAAAAAGATATTGGTCCAAACGCCACGCGAAAGTTTGACAAAAAACTCACATTTCACGCTTCGATAAGTTTCATTACTCATAATCCATGTATCATTCGATGTAATTTTATGCGAAAGGAAGGTAGAGAAAAATTGTTTAAATTTTATTCAATCCTACATTAATGACAAATAATCATTAATGATAATGAAATTAAAGGTAAACATATTAGTTGGTAAAGCAAATGTGATTGCCTTCAGTTAGGAAACAATTTACGGTATAACAGCGTAACACGGGACTTGTTCACTGTCAATAAAACTGGAGTAGAATTCTCCTTATGACAGACAATAAATTTGAAAATCTCGCATTACCCAAGAAACACATACGCGTACCGATTTGGTTCAACGCAAATTGCAACAGCGAGGACTCAATAAACGTTTAAGCGACCATTAAAATCCACGCTTGTTCCGTGGAACCACTTTTACTGCTTTCCAGCGAAATAACGACAAATACGGTGTACTCTGTGGCTCAAACTTAATACCCGGTCGTTTGCGAAATACGCGCTGCGTTATTGCATTCCACCACGCCGGACCTTGACTTCACGTCAGCTATACGCGTTCTGAAGTTTTAGGACAAGATCTTACTATCAGAAGTCTGACAATTGTTCAGACGTTGAATTACATCAAAGATTATAATGAAACTGCAGACGTTACGCAAAATGAAACATTTATTATCATGATTATAAATCATGAATTTCAATGGAATTAAACTGCAAATGAAAGAATACATTGATCAGTTTATGAGAGATATCAAGGAGCTAGCTACGATCTCCTGATTGGAATTCAATCGAGAATTTAGTTAAGAAAAAAAAAAAAGAAAAAGAAAGGTCTGTTCGGTTACATGTCCGCTTCTCTTGCTCGCGTTACGTATAAACAGCCGTGGAATACCGGTAGCCAATGCGAGTCAAACGATCCAGTTTCTTCGCGGCTCTACGTTTTTCGGGTGTAACATGCTTACCCCGAATCGAATGAGAATGAGTTGTAAAATTCTTCACGGAAGAAAGATTTCGACTCACGGACAATGTTAAACAGGAACTACAATTGGCCACGAGAGATCTTGAAAGAATAATTTTTACTAAGATATATTCACAATTTCAATTTTTTATCTAATCTTTTAACTAAATGATATTCAACCAGAGAAGTATTAGGAATGTTTACCACAGATTGGAATAATACTCTGCAGGATCGGAAACGTTAATTAGTAGGTCGCACATCAGTGGGACCAAGGGGTGTGCGCGGCAGAAGTGATTTAATATCCGCTTTAATTAGTTTGAAAAACGCCCATTCAGAAAAGACAGGCCCTACACCTTGGTTACCTCGCCATGTTTTCGATGCACTTGGCTATCAACCCTTTTTTCTCAGCAAACAGATGAAACTCCGTTTCACACGTCGAAGCCTTTTGTTTTAACAGATTGAATAAAAGTTGAACAAAAACGAGGAAGATTCATAGTACGAAAACTTCTCAAGCTACGATATCGCTGTTCATGCTTGTCGACTGAGTTGAAAATTCAGGAAAAAGGAAGCTTAGAGCGGCAGGTTCGGCCCGACAAAGGACGAGATCCCTGGGGAGTCGCGGCACGAGTGGGTCAGTGACGTCGCGGATGGGACAGCGTGCATATTCTAGAGAGAAACAAGGAGGAGGAGGAGGAGGAGGAGGACCGGTGGCCCTCCTCGGCCGATCTTTCGCTTAAGGGTGAGCGAGCCGAAGTCATCGTGCGCGAGCGAGAGGGCCGCGAGCGAGTTGTATAATATGAACGCGGCGCGGTGCAGTTTCGGCAGGCTATAATCAATTCTGATTGCACTCCCAGCATCGCAGCCGCGATCCACCGGCCGATAGCTGAGAAAAAAGTTCGCGCTTCCAACTACCGGGCTACCACGGAGTCGGAGGGGAACAAGCCGAGGAACACAGAGAGTGAATCATGAGGGAAATGTGGCGACACTTCTACATCATCTGCAATAATTTACTTTAGGATATCGCGATCTCGTTTAAAGAAATTGATACATCGGAACAATTAGAAATTATTATAATAGATAATAAAATGTAATGTATTCTGGTTCAGTTTCGTGGATGTACGACAATGACCAAGAATTATAGCATAGATTAAAGAAATTAGGTAATAGATATTATGAGAAGCACCTTCGATGAAAAAGCATCGGAGGGGTGATTCCAGAACACAATATTCGCACTTGAATCCCAAGAAAGAGAAGGACAAGCATCCGAAGGATAAAAACGTATCGCCGATTTTATTTTATTTATCGGTTGGTCAGCAGCCAGGCTGACTACGACTTCGAGGTATCGAGAGAGAGAGAGAGAGAGAGAAGGAGGGAAGCCGAGGTCCGGGGCAGGCTTCGAATGGTTCGGGGAACGACGGAAGAATGCATCCATCGGATCGGTTGTGCATCGCATCGGGTGCAACAGCGACAAGAGCGGCCGCTTCTTACCAGAGACAACCCTTTTTTCCTCGTCCCGTCTCTCTCTCTGGCGTCGGCCGGCAGAACCGCGGTTTTCTTTTTCCTCTATTTTCCGTCCTCGGGACTCTTTCTCTGTGTACGTTGCGTCGCGTCGCGTCGCGCGAGCCGAGCGTCCGGCCCCATTAGCAGTTGGACGAGCCATCATTCAATAACGCTCTCAATGCCTGTGCGACCGCGTGCACACTCTGCAGTCGACACGCGTGTCATCGTGCGACCTGCACCAGTTTCTCTTTGCTGCTTTTACTCATTTCGTTATCCCAACATTCAGATGGGATACCAATAAAACGAAATTTACATCTTCATGCTAAGAGTACTTGTCTTAGATGATAAAATCGCTGATCGAAACCAAACCTGTCATCACCTTTGCCAGAATAAGCATACAACATTTTTTACTGTTAACTCCTGTCAAGAGAGAGTTATAAAAAGTATGATATCGCTCGTTACATAAACAAATCTGGTGTACGCGTCGGTCGCAATACAGACTGTGAAAGAAGGCCTGCAGTTAGAATTGACCAGACGCGAGGAACAAACGCAGAGATCAGAATTATTTACGTTAGATTACGATTTGTGATATCGTATCTTAAGGTTCATTAAATTATCATTCGATTATACTGTCAAACGTACCCTATGTTAAAATTCATTCACCACTCATAACTATATAGAAATAAAGCGATTGAACCGACGCATACTTTTGACAAAACAATCACTTAATTTCTTGTCGTCTTAAGCATCTTACTTGTTATGATCGTAAAAGAAAGAGACGATGAATTCAGTTTGGACGACTTATTGCGGATTCGATATCGCGTGCGCAACTCTGATTTATAATACTGATTAAATCCATCGTATTTATCATTTTGCCACTGTCGGCACGCGTGCAACCGGTTCTCGTTCCCGTGTTACTTTTCGACAAATTTCGTGAAAACAGCCACGACCGTTTTCACTTTCGTACAACGTCGTTAATTATACCGGATCGGCTTCTACTCGTTACCACCAATATAGAGAATAATAAAAAGTGAAACAACGCCCGTCAGAAATTGTTCGTTTCATTCACTCTGTCCGATGTAAATCTCATTGTCAGATACCATCTCGTATGCAACAAATGTTGTACAGCCGATTATCTTAATTATTTTCCGAGGAAAAATGCTGGTTGTCAGTCGACGAGTCATCGAAGCAATTACGGTGAGATAACGCGGGAAACATGTCTCGTTGCTTAATCGAATTTATTTAAAATATATGTGCACTACGTACGTCGGTTGCGCCGCGTTTCGACATCCGGCCACGCTTCTTTCTGTGGTAACATCATTATCGATAAGATCAAAGAAACCCGGTTTACCCGAGTTTTCAGCGGAAAGTTGCCCGTCAAGTCGGTCAGTAGCGCTACACGTTTTCTGCGACCATCAACTACCGTCCAGTCGTAAAACTTTTCAAAATTTCAGTGCTTCAAATACTTGGAACAGTCTTTTATATACGAGAACGAATTTCTATACGAGAAACAGTCTGATTCGTTTAATTAATAGACACAGACTTTAGTAAATTATATACTTGAAACTCGTACCAATAATTTCCAACGAAGTTCTTATACGAAAATTTATGTAGAACTCATTAGGAAAGTGATTAAACGTGTTAACTTGTAAGGAACATAAAATTAATTGACAAACTATATAATAATAAAGCATCTAAACTATTTTAATTGGAAAGACCAGTTTCATTTATAGAACGTGTGTTTAGAGCGTGAAACAGTTCCTGTTGCACGAATTACCACACGTCTTAAAGGGCTCGGTGTCTGCATTAGGATATTACAATTAACTTTAATGAACTTCATCATACGTTGACCCACTTACATCTAACTCAAGCTAGCACAACTAAAACGATGATTAACGATCTACGATGCAGCGAGCAACACTGTTTCTTAATCGTTCTGTTTCTTACCTGCAAAATCTACCTGACTTCATCTACGTATCACGTCTATTTATCGTTCACTAAAATTTGGTTGAAATAAGTTTGACTAACATGAATATAAAGGAACGTTCTCCGAATTTTAACTAAGTAGGATTCAATGAAAAACATAAACTAATTATAGCTAGTGAACTAGTTTATGTTTTTCATTGAATCCTACTTAGTTAAAATTCGGAGAACGTTCCTTTATATTCATATGTTAGTCAAACTTATTTCAACCAAATTTTAGTGAACGATAAATAGACGTGATACGTAGATGAAGTCAGGTAGATTTTTATTTATTTAATTATAGCTAGTGAACTAAAGTCGAATCGGATCATGTGACCAAAGTTACTCTGGAGCAGGATAAATCCAATTAGGAGTAAGATTATCGGAACTATTTAATCTAATGCAAATACCGGACGATTGCATCCGTCAATAGAAGTTCGAGGCCGTCGAGTAGCCGGCGTGGCGGAGTGTATCGACAGAAGTACTCAAGGTAAGACACGGCAACAAGTGGTGCTCGACGCACCGCTAGGTCAACACGCATCGTCCCGGGTACTTACATAGGTATACGTACTCTCGTTCTCATGCTCGGCCAAGACTCCTTTTCACCCGGCGACTCCTGTGACATTATACTTGGAGCACCACTTCAATCTATCCGTCAAACATCCCAGCGCACATAAAGACTAAAGGCAAATGTTGTCCCCCCGTTCGAAATTCTCTGACACACACTTTTTTATCAACAGACGAGTTTTACTGTTGCACGGATTTTTCTTGCCAACAGTTTCATCTCGCAGAACCGCAAGAAAAACGCTTCGTGTTTGACAATTTTTTAAATTCGACGCATTTCTTATTTACATGATTTGCAGAATTTTAAGGAACAGCAGGCACTCTTTTATTGAAATACACTTTGATACAACGAAGAATTTAGAAGACTATTAAATTCGCTAGTCTCATTTCTTATAAGTAATTCAATAAACCAAATGCATTTGATAAACTTGAACAGCTCACGAGATTAATCATCAAGAGACCAATGTATAAAGTCAATTCTCAATTTAATGAGATTTATTAACACCTACCTCAAAGATTAATATCATAACATACTTGATTGTGACATAAGCGTCTGAAAAACATTAATCATCTATATACTACGACAATCAATCCACTGTTCAGCAGATAAAAGACATACACGAGATCTGCTGTTCGTTTCGAGCCTGCTGCCAGATAATTGATAGCGGAATGCTAATAACCTGGACGAGCCGTGGATTATAATAAGGTTCTTGCCGGTTTTTGCGCTGACGCTGTCACATCTGATCAGCTTATCGCGAATCGATGCTAATTAATCGAGCCCGAGATCACCGAAACAAATCAAAAAAGGGTGCTTCTTCATCTTGCAATCGATGTCAAATTATCTACTTAGCGTTGAAACAAGAATTTAACACGATGCTGTCTAATGTTTAATATGGAAATTCAGTATGATACGTGCAAATTTATTTTCCTAACACACAAACACATTGAAGTAATTAGAATTTAAAGGAAAACTGATAATAACTATGCAAACGTGCAGATACTACGAGTAGCATCTTGCTTTATCTTGATGAAATGAAAAAAGGGACTGGAAACACGAATGATACATAGAAACGATTAATCGAAGAAGTTATTGAAAAGAGCGTAAACCCATTTGCTATTACACGTATCCTATTCGAATGCCGGAATGGATTTACGGCAGGCCGCGAAAAACTCGTAAAAAATCTTAATACAATTTGCTAGGAGATTAAGCCAGGCGAGTGTATAATTACACGAACGGTTCGCGCACTTCCTTTACCGAGTACGGCCGGGATATTACGTATCTGGCCGTGTACAGCATTATGGAGTGTGAATAATTATAGTACACGAGTGGAACCGATGAACGAGTACGCGAGGGCCCCATCGCGCGACGATTAACAAAGAACAACCGTGGCCGCTTTTCGAAACGCTTCCACCTACTGAAAACCCCGAAGGGTCGAAAAGAAATGAAAGAAAAAAGGCTCGTAACTAAACCGCTATCTCGATTAGATCTCGCATCGTGTCGGATCCGTCGATCGTCCTGTCAATTACACGGAATCGTAAATTACTGAACCGAGATACCTAATCATTGCACGTTACGCGACGCCCGGTAGAGTTCGCAAAAATGTAATTGCCACGGAATCGGTGCTGTTCGATATCGCTCCACGAGACTGATAATGCATCAAACGTTCTGAGAAAATTGAAACTTGCATTGGACGTTTTTTTACTAAATGAAATTTCACGTCGACTCTCTTATTTCTTGATTAAAATATATTAAATATACAATTCGTTTCATATAATGATAATGGATTTCATGTTTAATGTTCTATGCATTGAACGTCATAACAATCTCTTGCTACACTCTCTGCAACATTTTTTTACAGACTGCTACAAAAGCATAAAATCTATATTCTAATCATACAATCTTGTGTTACAAAACGTTCCAGTAAATGACTCATCACGATGCATCTTCGATGTGCGAGATGAACGCTTGTAAAGATTATTAACGCGCGATCACGGCTGGTTGAGATAAGCAAAAGAAAGAATCGGCATTATAAATATTATAAGAGACTGGTTCTCGCGTTATCAGCGAACCTGTCCGTTGTGCCTCAAAAATTTCGAAACACTGTACAAGTTTCACGAATACGCGTTTACATGATAAACTTCCTCGAAACAGAATCCTGTCG
Organism: Ceratina calcarata; assembly: GCF_001652005.2. Lineage (NCBI taxonomy): Eukaryota > Metazoa > Arthropoda > Insecta > Hymenoptera > Apidae > Ceratina > Ceratina calcarata. The sequence continues at coordinate 258,119 of NW_017132445.1, read as the reverse complement.
CGTAACGCATGAATTACGAGTTTCAACATTTTTATTTTCCACGAAACTCTCGACTCATTTTTGTCTCCTCTAATCAGACAAACCAAACCGCACGAGAATAAATTGCTACGTGTCAGAGATCAAATTCCCAAATGACGACAGCGAGTTATACCGCGAATGCTTAATAAGGGATGAAAGAATTGAAATGCGGTTGAAAAAAAGAATTCGATGAAAACGTGAGGTCGCCGTCATTTTTGCCAGCAGGCTACCACACATATACATCCACCACGTGCCAAATTAGATTAAACCCTGTGCGGTACGTGTCGAGCATGTTCGCTTAGATTATAGCGAGATTCGTTTAGCGGAGCAGAAATAAAACCGGGAAGAACTAGGGAAACTCGCCTAATTCAGGGGAACAAGCGGCACTGCTTCGCCTGATCACGCTTGAAAAATTGCTGTACCCTGTTTCACTCAATAAACGCGAAGAGGGACGTTCACTACATAATTGGTCATTTAATTATTGTATCTCATGAATTATTCAGACTTGACCGTTCACCAATCTTCGGGAATTATAGATTACACGTGAAAGATGTAACGAACGCAACTATTTTGAACCATTTGCGGCTGCCATAGCTACGTTTTTTTCAGATTGGAACAATATTTTCATTTTATACTTTGCAATCTATCTGAAAATGTTTTAGAATATTTGAAATAAGAAAATAAAAGTATTATACGTGATGTAAAAAAGAATACATTGCAATATTCAAATTATAAAACAAATGTTCACTTGAAATGTATTTTTTAACTGATTACTATGAATGTTTGACTGTACAACAAAACCTGCAGTCTATTAATCAAGATCTAATGATATATGAAATTAAAGAATGTAAAACGCGCTGAAACTGGTATCAAGCAAACGTCAACGAACTCGTTCGCCTAATCCTAATAGGAACTAAAGAGACGGAGTCGGATATTTAAGCAGGCTGTTTGCTCGAAATGGGTAAACATGGGAGTATTCGTTTAGCAGGGAAATATTGACAAGGTAAATTTCGAGGAGCTGACACTGCCTACCTATACGCTCTCGGAGATGTCAACGAGAGAAAACGAAGCGGCAATAATTATTTTATCGCGTGTATCATATCGAAATGGCAAAATCAGAATAAATCAGATCAGATGATGTGATAAATTCGTAATAAATTTATAAATCTGAGCTCGTGTTGGCAAAATGTATCAAATTTTCATCAGCTTCCAAATAATGAATTTTTGTATCATACGATTTAAGATAAAAGAACTAATTTTACTGTTAAAACTGTAATGATGTTTATAAGTAAACGAGCTTTAAGGGATGAATACTAAAGTCAGACAAATATACTTTGCTGCGATTGCCATTTGATTACAGAAAAATTAATCAAGCACCACATAATTTTTAATTTAGGACTGCATTTCTTATGAATAAATAAAACATGTACAAATATCTAACAGACTGGGGATTTATATAAAACCTATGAATTCAATTTATTAATTCCTTAATAATTTCATTAGACTACAAATCTTTACACAAAATATGGTTTTAAAGAATGCGTTTTAAGAATCGAGTATCATAACAAATTTTCTTGTAATATCTCACATATTTCTGTGTTGCTTCGGTACAAACATCTCTTTATGAATTCTGAATGTAATTATCAGATGGACGAAACAACCCCCAATGAGTCAGATGAATAGATATTGACGATTTACCTGTAGTACGGGAATCCTTGATGAACGTGAAGATCCATGGGCATGGCGGGGTGCGTGGGTCCATGGTGTGCCGGTGCGGGGGTGTATTCACCGGTTGCGGACAGGGGTGGCTGCATCATGCTCGCCGCGGCGGCCGCGTGATGCCCGGCGAGCATCGCACCCCAATGAAAACCCGGTGCACCGGGCATCGTCGACGGGTGTTCCAGTTCGAGGCCGCGGTGGCTCGTTGACGGCAACCCGCCACTTCCGCCGGATCCACCAGCGATTCCGGCGGCTCCACCAGCACCGCTTCCGGCGACACCGCCGCCGCGGTGCATCAGCCAGCCCTCCACCACGAACGTCGATCCTTCCCGTGATGCGAAACACTGTGATCACACCGATGTCACACGATTCTATCAAACGAATTTGAACACTACCGAATACGCATCGGACGACTTAATAAATTGACGGAGAACGGAAAAAGAAACGTGGTACAGTGAGCTATTGTCTGACCGAGTCGAGCGATCTCTACTAATGGACAGCCGCGATTCACCTTGTCGAAGGTCACGTCAAACGGATAATGATCGGTTGCGCTGTTGTATTCGCGATGCGTTCGCAGTTTTTTGAAGGTTGTTTACGTACGGACAACGAGACCTTGAAACACTGATCTCACAATTGCGTTCTATACGCGGTATCGAAAATCCTCGTCGTTCTCGCGTGTTCACACCATCGGTAATTGAAAATACGCGATCATCGCGATACGATCACTTGACACATTGTGGACACATGATGGGTACCGCACGACGAGCCGGCGCGGCCTCTTCGTGGGCCCGGCACCGGCCCCGGAACGCTCACCGGACACCCTCGCGATACGATGAAACGGCGAACGGACGAAATTGCGTCGCGACGGCTGCAGCGGCGAGTCTCCCTGGCGACGGTCGGCGTCGCGACGTGGTCCACGGCGTACATGCGTTCACGGTTATGCGGGGGAGACAGGTGTACCCGCCGTTCCCGTGCGTTCGTCTCGCGAGCCGCTGCAGCTGGACGGACCCGGAGAGTGGCGCAGCCTTTAGCTCGGCCATGAATGACGCGGCGTACCTCGAGCTACCTCGCGGAGGCGGGGCTTGCCGGCACCCACGTGACACCTACCGCCTCTACGTTGTCCCCCTGCCGCGCGGTGCACCAGGAAGCCGGACGGGCCACCCCTACCTTCGCGAGAGACCGCGTCTCTCCCGCGTCTCTCTCGTGTCTCTCTATCGAGGTTCTCTTCGTCGGGTACCACCACCGCCCGCGTGCCACCACCGTCGGCGTCGATATGCGTCCGATCATATTGTTCACGGTGGTTCAAGAGTCTTTTTTATGGTAAACGTAAACAAAGAGATCCTTAGGCGAGGCTTTCTTCACATACTACGCGTTACTTTTTGTCGGTTTCTGAAAACGAATAAATATATAAAATGATAATAACAGAAATTCTGAATTAATATATGAATGTTTTTCATGTCGAAAATAATTTTATGAATGAATAAATTAACTTGAGTTCAAGCATAAAACGTACTAAACTACAAAAGTAGTATAACTTAAATATTGAAAATAATGTATGAGTCTATCATATTCAGAATGTAACGAGGTTGACAAAAAATTTCTCAGGTAAACGAGGTGAAACTTGTAAGATAGCCCTTTCACTCGGCTCGTACATTGTTTTATTACATTCCTACGGTAATAATCTATCGGTGGTTACCACTTCCCCCTATTATTGTCTTCATTATCAAATTATCCTCGATATTATCTGACCGTACAAAGTACTGATTTCCTATTTTACTTCGACATCTAAATCTTTCTTTTCATTGTACACAGGACAATTTCAAAACATTAATTCCAGATAAATTATCAAGTGAAAGTTCCGAGATTAATATACTATTATGAGAGTTCTCTTTTACATTATGTCATATTGTTTCGTCATTATATCGTTTTGTTAATTGCCTCATTTTTTCACTCTTGAATGTTTTTAAAACTTTGCCGAACAATGCTTAGAACTTATGGCAACTATAGAAAGCCATAATGATCTTTACACCAAATCGAACCATAATCGAAACTATAAAATTGGACTGTAAAAGATATTCTTGTGAAATTTCGATATGATTTAAATCGAGATGAGAGGGTTAGCGTGTTTTGGAGTAGATTGCGCGAAATGGGAAACTGTGAGCAGGAAGTACCGCCTCCGATTAGGAGAGAGGCACGTCGACACCCCCGCGAATCGACCCTGCCGTAGACGCAAGCTCGTTCTGACGTAACACTTGTTGAGCCGATTCACCCCGCGGCCGTCCCTCAATGGACATTTCGCAAACGATGCGCCCAGGAATTTCTGTTATCAGCTACTGAACCGACTTTCCCATGACTTCCTCTCAATATTAGAACTATCAATTGAAAAACTTTTTTCTTCAAAATTTCGAAAAATGCTTCAAATAAAAGTTGTTTTCCTTCTAATTTCGATATTTAACGAGTTACGTATGATTATTTGGCATTTTATTGATGTTGACAAAATCCGATCATCCCAGCGTCGAAACGGCGAACTTTTGGCAAAAAATTTCATTTTTCCTTAATTACTCCTAAACCGTTGAATCTACGGGAAAATTGCATACGACCTTTCTTGTAGAGGACGACGAGATCTACAATTTCCATGTAAAAATTTTTCGCTAGCATTAATATTTAACGAGTTATTGACGAAAAACGAAAAAACAGTTTTTTGCAAATTACTCGTTAACTATTGACGCTAACGAAAAATTTTTACATGGAAATTGTAGATCTCGTCGTCCTCTACAAGAAAGGTC
>NW_017132445.1:248976-251636 GCF_001652005.2 Ceratina calcarata | reverse complement strand
TTCTTCCGACGTCTAATTTTTTTTTTAAAAAATGCGTTTCTAAAGTGCATAAACTTTTGGGATTGACTGTATAGCCAATACATCCTTAAACGTATCGCAGACACCAAGTAAATATCTTAAATCAAACAAGTTTATACTTTATAATTAATTTTCATGAATACCTATAATCCACAAAGAAAATGTCATGTAGAAATTGATGTCATAAGAAAATATATTATATTCGACAAATAAACGACATTAAACATAATATATTCGAACATATTCGACATAAAATACAGACAAGTATTTTGAAGAATATCTTGATGCTTGTTTTTGGTTTTTTGGTTTAATATTTTTATGCCACACTCCCCAAGAGATAAATATTGTAGGAAGAAGTCGGAACAGTTACCGAGACAATATATAAAATACGTGAGGGTGAAACACGCCCTCATAATTCTATCCCACTGTCCCAAAGTGTCAGGAATATATCGTTTCTTCGACAGGCCTGACAATTCGCCTGAACGTTAACAGGCGTGAGCAGAATCAGGCGAGTCAAGATAAGAACAATTGTAATAATTCCGAAATACACAATTTGTAAAATAATTAAAGGAATTTTATAAATGTTTGTATGATAAAATCAGATTGTACCATTATTTATTTGTGAAATTATTATTAATCATGATAAATAACGTTTGAATTAAAACAGGTTTTTTAATTACTGATGCACGTTTGTGGGCGCCGAATTATTACTTCTAATCAGAGATTCAACGCGAATGGAAAATAAAAAAGGAAGAAACGCCGGGGTTAAATCACCCGGGCCCCCGGTTACAATAAAAAATTTAATCAAAATGCCCTCTTGGTAATTTACAGCTCGACCAGTCTCAACCCTTTGACCGGCGAGGGTGGAACACGCCAGTGGATAGAAAGAGAAACTGTACGAGTCACGGAGGAGCGCGACACCGGGCCGTTTGCTAGCTCCCCGTAAAAAATAATACTTCTTGCCTTCGCTCATTTGCCGCTGTTAAGCCCGCGGGCTCCTCCTTTTTCTCTGCCCGTAAATTACGAATTAGAGCCGACGACGTCCCATTGTAAACCCTTAAACAAGCGTCCCTTCCGGTGCGTCTTACATATTTTTTTAACAGAATCTTTTTATTTTATGTACTTTACGTTTGAAGTAATCAAAACTGATTGGAAAAGATACCCCGCTTGCATGAAATAAATACATTAATCCTTTCAACTCTTTCTCAATTTAAAATACCAAGAGAGATTTCATTTTCATGCATGCAATAAAGTAATGCGTATCATTTTACAAATCTCTTGTATCAATTTCACGCGCAAGATATGAACTGATTTAATAAAACGAGTCACGGACGAAATGTAAGGTACAAGAACGAAGAATTATCGTTCTCTATAACTGCTAACAAAAATGTAGGACATATAATTAAAAATTGCAGGATGAAAATTTGTAATTGCAGAAGATTCGACACAGATTAACCAGGAATCCGTAGCAATCGCAATGATCCGCGATTGAGTCGTAGAAACGGTTTAATGGCGTAATCCCGTTTCGCGATTAAAGGGAAAATAGCTGGAACGCGCATTCGATTAAAGACCGCGCGGTCGCAGCAATAATTTATTTACAACGCCGACTTACGTTATCCTGGAACCATTAAAGCACGGATTCGATGGGGGGAAAAAAGTGTCGGTGCGCTCGCCTACCCTGACGCTGGTACAGGTGTGAGTCGTAATAACATAGCGGCCGCGCCCTTTAACCCCTAATATCCCTACCTTCGCACGGACTTCACTAACGCCGCCGACAATCGGTCCTGGGGTACACCGCAATCATCCTCTGTATCAATCGCCAGCGGATCATTATTGCTGGATACACTTATCATTGCGCTTTCTCCACCATTACTTTTGGCACTGAACACGTGTACATGCTACGAGATTATTGCTGCTTCCTCTACCAGCCTTTTTCCTCATTCCTCTACTTCGCAGTTCTTCTTAAAATTAGATTGTCTTTTTATATGTGAATTTTCCTTTACACATTCCTCATGGACTGCATCGAATCGTTGAATTTTATAGATAATAAAATTGTATAAATTATTTATATACAAAGTTCTTTGAAATAAATGAATCCTTTGATGATTTAAGTATATTCCTTTTATAATACGAATCTTCTTACGATGTCATTATTACAATCCTTGGATTCTTATGATCCTCTTCTTAAATATATAAAATAAATATCTTCAGGATCTTCAGGATTTTCAGGATCAGAAGTCTGGATATAAATAGGTGAAACATATCCTCGAAAACTGTAATTTATTTCTTCACAGTGCCAAAATACACTAGAATACTCAATAATCGTAGAAAACATTATCGGTACTGTTCGGATAATACGTATATCATAACATGTTAAAGACGTAACGCTTGGTGCGACTGATGATATCGAATATGGTGTATCGAAATGGAATTCTCATGATGAAGTGTATGCTGGTTGAAATGACGGGGTTACTGAAGTGTGAATGGCAAAATCGCACAAGTCTGAGCAAATTAAATTAACGATACGTCTAACGTAGTAATAGTAAAAAAATTAAACACCGTACAAAAACACGTTCGTTTAATCATCTTAGATTATAATACTAATCATGATTTTATTCATTTCAATATTCTTTCAATTGATA
>NW_017132445.1:230999-247053 GCF_001652005.2 Ceratina calcarata | reverse complement strand
CTCCTTGACAGAGATGTTCGATCTTACTAATTCATTTCACTGAACATGAGTATAATACAATTCATTTTTGAAATACTGGCCATTTAAAAAAATTGTAGAAATACTGTAATTGATACGAACGTGCTTTACTACAGTTATAGTCAATAGATTCGACGCTACGATTGACACAACTCAAGAAATAAAACGAAATATTGATCGATTGAAAATTGTCTGATATCGTAGCGCCAAATTGTAAATTAACATTACCTTCGCATTCCTCGAGGAATTCAAATGAAATCTAGCTAATACAATCAAGTTCAGTCCTCCGCGAACCAAATAATCTTTTAAAATAAAAATTAAACAATTGTAACTAAAATCTTTTAAAATAAAAATAAAATAATTATACTGATTTTCAATACGTAAAAAGATTTATTTTCAGTATTGTGAAAAAATGGTTCGCGGAGTCTTAATTTCGCTTGTAAGTATATATCCTTTAAGTAAGACATACAAACAGGCATCGTATTCCCTAAGGCATACATTCGATGTCGTAAAACAGCCCACAGTTTCACATCTCTTTAAAAAATGATCATCACGATCTGTTAGCAGCTCGGCTAGTAAAAAAATAAAATTTTCTCTAAGAATTTCGATATTCTAATAAAGTTTGGAATAAGAAACTGCAGGCCTTGAAATATGCTTCACTGCAAATACACTTCGCAGTCGAATCTCGATCGATTCTGCAATTAAAACCTGTAATTCATATATTTTTCTCCCAATATAATGCAAACACGATTAGGTATCGCTTTATATGATTTTAAAAGTAGAAACCGCATGCAACGTATAATCTAAGTAGCCGCTACAGCAACGCAAAGGTGAATACATTTCGCGACAAATTAAGCTTATACATAGCACGATATTTTTTTTTTACTTTTTTTCTTTGCGAACGGAGACTCGATGCAATGATGAACACGAATAAATGAAACGGTGGAGAAAAAAGAGGGTTCACGCCTCTTTCAGTCGTACGTACGTATTTACGGATATATAGGTGAAGTTTTGATTTCTCAGGTACTTTATACATGTTATAAAAAAAAGGCAACTGCAGCAGGCCTCATATTCACCGAATTCAGTTTTCCATTCAAATTTCTATAGTAAACTTACTTCTCAGAATTGTTTAGTGCACTTTTATTCTTATCAAGTCTTACGTTATTATTATGCTGTTTATTAATCCTTCCTACTAACTTAATAGTATAATGATATGAATCAACGTACACTAAACAGGTACTAGCCGACGAAGAGCGTAAAACATAAATTCGATGAACAAGGACTCGAGTCTACAGAGCGTATCCCACAGAGTGCTGTTAAAAGATAAAAAGAATATTCTCATCTTTTAAACAGCACGTTTCGAGACAGATCCTGCAGGGTTGCAAATAGTCTAGCACTATGTCCGTAGACACAGAGCGATTTCCATCGTAAAATGAATGTGTGAGATCTTTATGCGAATATCTTTTTATAATGTGAACCTCCTTTAAGCTTGTGAGAAGTTCGCATGAATTTAAATAGAAATAAATTCGAGACACGGTCATGAATCTGCGAAGCAATTAATCCTTAAGAGTTATGACGGAAATCGCTCTTAAGCTTCCCACTTCGACACTAGAACGAGCCCTGCGGGTGTCGTCTTGCAGATCCCAATGAAAAGTTACGCCCGCTCCCACGGGGCAATCTGTTTAATAAAAAATCAGATAATGCACGAAATATAATTGCCTGTCCCTTCTTTACGTTTCACAACTTTCTGTTCTCCACGATGATAATTGCGATTGCATGTATGTAATGAACTCGTGCTACACCGACTTCGTGAACACATAAGTACATTGGAAGGGTTGCGAATGGAAGAAGCTTGCTTCAGTCCACGCGATTCCTTCCTTATTCTCTTTTGTATTTTATACCAAGATACCCTTTACGCTTTTATCTTATAACGTTAGCATGCTTATGAACGTACGATTTCCTTTGATCAGGTCGATTCGCCTGTCTCAAGTATCATTGTAACAAAGTATACTTCTCCTGGACCTTTACTTTTTTATAGTTTCTTCTTTCACATTAAGGCTTGGTCCATCAAACTGCAGCTTGCAAAATGCAAACACGAACGCGTGCACGCTTATGCGTACTCCGACGAATCGTTTATCTTCTCATTCAAGAAGCTCTAATACGGTCGACTGAATTTTCCAATACGCAACGCATTTCTACCTTAATGTAAAAAATTGATACAAGCTAGATAAGTGATTATGTAAGTTTGATTTTATGTCGCGTGGCTCATTGGAAAATCGGTCGACGTCGAAGCACAGGATTAGCTGTGTTATATTCTAAAATTGAAATTGAATACACTTTCTATCAGCTAAACGATCCTATTTCCCCCTCGCAAAATATTTCACAAAATATACCTCTCTAATTTCGTAACCCTCTATGAAAATTAAAAAATATTTAATCGTATGTCGTTTTTTTTTTGTAATTTTTTTTTATAGAAAAAATATTTTGGTGCGATCGGTTGTTTTTACACGCACCTATTTACATTTAATCTTCTAACTGTTAATGTGTAAAAATTTTCTGTTCTGCAAATTGACTGAACTATTAGATACGAAAATGTGACAACTAATAAAATGAGAGAAAAATGCTCAGTCTGTTGGAAAAATTGTTACGATGAATATAAACTGTCAAAAATTCTGTATAAATTGTTCTATCAAAATTCTGAAACAATTGTGACCGCTACAGTGTATAAAAATAAGATCAGAAGCTTTTAAGTTTGTCTTTGACCATTCTGTACCAGGCAAATTTTCGAAAAGATGTACTAAACGTTGCTAATTTTACTTTTCAATATTAATTAGCTTGGAAAACCATCACAGTGTTTAACACTCGGCAATGTGTCGTAAATAATAGTATAAAAACGTTTTTCTTTACAAGCACGTGTGCGCACTGTGTTCCATTTCAAACGAGCCGATTAACTGCCCAAAGCATTAATTAGATTCGAATTTCGGTTAAAATGAAACACTCGTCACGCACGCGTGAGAAACGTTACTAAGTTAGTACCGTTACACCGAACCAATCTACTGGATAGTCGTACAAAAAATCCTCCAAGCGACTAATAGAAGCAACGAGAATATTCATAAAAAATCAAGTATCCATGTATCGTTAATCGTATTGCGTTAGCATTTCGTTGAAGTTCGACGAAGTACTCGTCGAACTGTAAATTAGTTTCCGTTGTTCGTATGGCAAGAACGTTCTGGGAACGACTGTCGTTCCCAAAGTCTCGTTCGCATAATCACTTGAACTTTCTTATTAAAAGTCACCTCGATTCTACTTTCAACTCGTGTCCTCATTCGTTTCCATCATAATTGTCTCTTTACTCTTTCTATTCATCAAACGAGAAGCAAACTTTGCTCTCTATGAAAGACATGACCGACGGATCATGCTATTAAGGGCGTCTTTTATTCAACTTTGAACCCTTTGTGTTTTTATCCATTGCATGGATCTTTCACCCACTGCAGTGTGGATTTTTACCAACTCCCTGTTGGAATTTTATATTCTCTGCTACACGACTGTGCAATTGCAGTTTTGTCAATCGAAATAAAATTCGAAGGGTCTTAAACACAATTAGTGCTGTGTCACACATTTTCAAACATAATATCCCTGACATTTTAATGATAACCAGCAGATAGTTTCATTGACATGCCAGAGATCTGTGTCTATAATTCAGATCTCTTTTCGAAGAGAATCTGAGAAATTTCTGAGAAAATTCATTTGCTAAAGTTCTGAGCATCACAACTTAAATAAAATCGTAATTCCTTGGGAAATAATTTTAAAAACGAAAATATCTTATGAACGTATTCATTAATTTATTTTACTTCACCAGTTTTAATCGAATCTTGAACTTGCTCAATAATTTTAGCAAAAGAAAATCTCACGATCACCCCATCGTAAGCTGCGAGCAGCCGTAAAAAAATAAAACAAAATCGTTGAAAACAATACAGCATCTCATGCATGATGCTTATCGAACAAAACCGTTCACCTGTAGAACGTCGATTTCTATCTACTTTCTTTCTCTTTATAAAACGGTCTCCTCCTCCTTCGTACCGACGTTAAATTACAAACAATAATACGTATGCGCGTATATAATATACTTTGCAACATATATATATATATATATATATATAAATAAATATTTCATACTATATAACAAAAAGCGATGCCGCTTCACTGGGTTGCTATCGAAACCTCAGACTCGATTATGCGAGCAAAAATTCGTTCGTTCGTTCCATCGTTATTATTATCTTGTACCTACATCGTTTAACAAAAAGATAAAGTTCTTGTCTTTATAAATATCTGATAACTTTATCTCTGTTTCATCTCGAACCGTTTCGAGACTTTTGCAAATTATGCTAGGAGGTTTCGAGCTATCTTGTTTCAAGTATCAAAGATACATTCGCTAGTGTAGGCACGTGAATGATACTTACCACTTGCTATTCAAAAATAGTTAACTATCGTCTCTCAAACAAAAAAAAAACGTATAAAAACTCACTTTTAAGAATTCTCCTCTATCTTTTTTTGACGTAGCGCTCATCGTTTCTCAACGCCTCAGTCACTATACATCGGTTGTCTATTTTTTTATCACAATTTTAATTGCGAGTGCAGATTTACTGCAAAGTGCAGTCTCACACGAAATCGAAAGAATTTTTATCAACTTTCGCAGTCTGGTGATTCTTTTGAGCTTTCGTTTAAATGATTCTAAATGTGAACACGCGAAATATCTATGGCAGTGCAATTAAGCGCTTGGACATTCGAAAAGATCGAAAACCGATTGTACCTAACACTCACAAATATAAAAAAATAAATGACTTTCTTAGATATTAATGAAAACCAATTGTAGAATTGAAATAACTGAGAAAGTAATTCATCCGAATTCACAAAAAAACTATCGTCACGTTCTATTCGTAATATAATTCTTTAAAGAAACCTAAACTGGCCACGAACGGAATTTCTAATTTCTGAACCCACATTAATCGGTTTTCCTTCTACTTTTCCAAGACGAATTTCAATGAAAATCATGCGCTATCATACCTAATGACAATTATCTACCTATACTCGGTGACTGAGGGTGTTCAATCAAATACTCGATTCTCGTTTCCACGAGACATTTTAGACAGTTTCACTAAAAGAGTATCGAGGACGCTCAGACAGGTGGAGGTCCCCTGACATACTGCAGTTTAGGGAACAACGAGAGATTCAATGTGTTAGCCGACTCGCAGCAGTGCGGTTGCTCCAGGAGGCAAACGGCGCAGAAGAGGACCAGCATGGCTAGATGGAAGGGCAACGACGCCTTCAGGATGCGCCAGATCCTGCTTTGAGGGAGGTCAGGGTCCTTGTCTGGGTCCCCAGCATCCATCGCGTTACCTTTCGTGACAATCGCCGCGATCCGCTCGACGCCTTCCTTCGAAATATTCTCGACCACGTTGTTGGCTTTCTTGCGCTTGCTGCAGATAAGCAGACAGGAAAATCGAATTCGTTTAGATACGATCTTCAATCATTTTCACTAATTCGTGTTCGTGCTGCGGAGTTTCATGCTGGATCCTTTGTTTCGTGTTATGGATGGATATCGTATAAAATGATTTTCTTGAATGTTAGTTGGATTTCGGAGAAACGCCGGGATATTGGATCTTCCGTTTGTTAATGGATAGTGTGAATGCTGGATGGCATTAGAAGCTCGGATTGACTTGTTAGCGATTTTCCTGGATGACATAGTTGATTCCCTTAGGAAATTCCAGGACGTTGGATCTTTTGTTTGGTGGTATTATTATTGGACAGTGCGAATGCTGGACTGAATTTGCATAGAAGAGAGCTTGGATTGATCTGCTGGCAATTTTCTTAGGTGATTTCGCTTGAGCTTCTTGGATTAGAATCTCGAGGATGTCGGATCTTCCATTTAATATTACTAAAGATTCGCCGTGCTCGCGTAGAGTATAACGAAATGGAATGGTAGTATTCACGATAATCAGATTAGTTCCCATGTTCAAGATTAAATTAATTCTAAAGTCGACTAACCGCGAATGTGAAGTAACTATGAAACAAGGTTCCGAGTAAATTAATTTATAGCATCCCCTGGGCTCAGACGAGGAGTAAAAGTTCAAAGCAAGATCAACTTACTAATTGGTTACTCAAGTATAATTTTTGGTAAAAATGTCTCGAAGCAAATGAAACACTATTCAGAGGAATAAAAATAATGGAATCCGTTTCTGCAATCGAAAGGAGGATAAAGCGAGGAAAAGTACCATTCGACGCGAGGGAAAGGGATCTTTTACTACTTTTTTTATGATGCAATATGGGCAACGCTCTGTGCCCCGAAAACTAAACCTATTACCGTCGACACCGCAGCAGTGATTAAATGCGACTATAAAAAAGCATCCTCCAAACAAAGTTAAATAAGGTGGCCTCGTAATAATGGGAATTCGTGAGTAATTGCAATTGAAAGTGGCGTTTCGCGGGACGAGTCAGAGAGTGAAGCAAGCACAGTCGGGTTTAACTCGATTACTTCTACTCCCATAAACAAAAACTCTGTAGATACCAAAAAGTAATACCGCTACTGATTGTATAAATGTGATACACGATGAATTAAACTACTATAAATTATATGAAATAATTGCAGCGATGCAATTCGTCTGAAATACTTCGAGACTCAACGAGGCAGTGGTTAAAAGAACGTCAGGAGTTCATTCACAGCCTAACTTATATTCAAATGAGTAGACGCGTTTATGAGAGAACTATGAACGAGAAGCGCAATGTTCTTGTCCCCGCTTCTAAAAGACGGCGGCTTCATTCTTTGCTTTCGACGTTATGCAAATGGAATGCGACTCGTCGGCAAGATCGTTCTTTATTCGCTCGAAAGTCTTGGAGCGCCTGAATAAATTAAAAACGCGGTCCGCGTTTACCTCAAAAGTACCGCATAACAAATTCTCCAGCTCACTTTTCGATTAGGAAGTATGATGAAGGACCAAGTTGTGAACATCGTCAGTATAAATAGTGTAAAGATTTGTAAAAATCCATGTTTCATGCAATGACCTTATAATCAGTTTCTCTCGGAATTCAATTTTATGACACACTATCATAAAATGTATGTGATACCGTGAAATGTATTAAAAAATTGATGATTGTACTCACTCTACGAAATGATGAAGCTGTCCACCAGACCTTTTGGCAGCCCTGGCCTCGACGCTGGCGGCAGTGCGGACAATCAGCTCTCTGCACTGTTTCTGCAGATCCCTTAACTCGGTTTCCGCGTCCTCGACGCGTCTCCAGAGCTCGGCCAACGCCTCGCTGCCAGGCGTCAATTGACTCTCCAAACTGCGAGTCAGCCGGCGTAGCGCCGCCAATCGTCTCTCCCGTTCGCTCAGCTCCTGCTCGCTTCCGCTGTCAGAGATTCCGCTGTCGGACAGCGAGCCGCCCTCGGTCAGACTGATCGGCGGCGAGTCGCCGAATTTCGACGCGTTGCCCACCTCCTCCGTGCTCGAGTCTTTCAGCACCGTGCCGTTCTGCAACAAGAACGATTCGACTGGTTAACTCTTTGATAGGTCGTTGCCTCTTCAGTCAATAAATAGAGACAGAGACAGCGTTGGCACGCCAGTGTAGCAATAGGTTTTTCGGGTCTTGTTTGCATTGATTGTGCAACGAGATTCTAATCGTGCAAATACAATTTCTTTTGATCGTATCTTGTTCGACTTGAAGCATATTGATTACAAGGAAAATCACGATGGGATGTGCCACGTTGATTAGATCACGGGATATGCTGATAGGTATAAATACACCCCGGGAGAATACGATATCGAATACTGCATAATCCAGTGTTGGTTATTGCCGCCGGGCGACCGGAAGGCATATAAGACGATTATACGAAGGAAGGGGAGATGGAAAGAAAGGAAGCAGACGGAACCCAGGGCCGTGTCAACTAAAATCATTCTCAACTCTCAGTAAAAAACTCATAAGTTCAAAATATTAAGAAAATCATATGAAAAATTATATTACCTCATTTTATAAATAATATAAATTAAATCTTGCTTTCCAAAATATGAAACCAGATGTTAATCGTTGATGGTATAAATGAACCTTTACTGACGTGAACTCATTTCCCGGCTCGAACGAGAAAGCAACAGAAAAAAGACACCCTAAGTCACGACACGAAACGTTGATACCAGACAACAGTGGTAATAGTAAAAAAGTGGCAGGGTGCGGAGGATTGCGAGAGACGGGAAGACACGGGGGTGGCCGAAGGGGTGGGAAAGGAGAGGGTTGGTTTAGGCTGTTGCAGCGAGGAGGACGAGCGGGAGGCGAGGGGAGTAGAGCCTCCGGTAATGAAAAGCGCGATCCGCATACCAAGCAGCAACCTTCGAGGTAACCTATATAGGAACCCGGTACACTCTTGTATAACGAATAGTAGGTACGAAGTGAGTCTCGAGTCAGAATCCACGTTGCCCGAAGGACCAATCACGTAGAAGAAAACTGCGAGAATTCCTTATTTCCGGCCGGTCTAGTGCTACACTTTCTTTTTTTACTCGATACTCAACGATCAACCTTGAAATATATTACTAAGTTCAAGTTTGGGTAGACTGGAACAGTTTATCATTTTGAAATATTGTCGGCATTTTCTTTCAATTCCGACACATATTTTTAAAATTCTTCCTATCTGATACTTATAAGATAATTAAGAATCAAAACGATCAACATGCTCTCTTTATCTTGAAAACTGTATCCATGAAACACATTCTTAACTAGGAACGCTATCCTTGAGGTGAGCACCCCCATTGGCGAGAAATCCATAAATTTTGATAGCAGGTAAATAAAATATTAGCACGGCCGTTCTACGGAGAAGAAAAGGGAGAAGCAAGTTTTCGGATCAGAGTCGCCATCGGGAATCGGCGTTGGCTACCTCGCCGGGCGCGGCGGCGGTGGAGCGGCTCCCCGGGGAGCACGGATCGTTAATCGCCCGAACGATTCCCTTTCGCCTCACGTACGGGAATGGCCCGTGGAATCAGCGTAAAAATACAAATTTAATATCGCTCGACTGACCAGTCGTAACCCGCGGATATACCGATGTCGACGAGCAGCGTTTCCGACGTGGCCCAGAGATTAAGAGGGTTCAAACGGCTGATTAGCGCTTCCGATGCCAGAACATGTCCAAGATAAAAATCCCACCAGAGTTCCTTCATAGTTTTCAGAAATCATTTTTCGTCGTGTCTCAATTAAATAAAGAAAATTAAATCATTGCGGTGATAAGACTTGCGGTTAGAGCGCAGGAAAGACGAGACCGAGAGGTTGGAGCAAATTTCTGTAACGCGATATCGCGAATTAACAAGACAGAGAAAAATTGCTCGGCGAATTATCTTGGTAATACCCAGTTTTGCTTTTCACGAGGAATAACTCTCAGAGTTCACCTTCAGTGTTACGCGGTTTCATTTTATCACACGCCTGGCTGCCCTTTAGACCGTTACATTAGTTTCATTCCTGTCGCCAAGTCCTAATTATACACAGCGTTCGAATTAGATGAGTCTAATTATAAGATCTGATACGAATTATTCGCGAGCTTGACAGATAGCTTTACATGTATAAATTACATTATGTCGTTCCATTTCTGCATCATGCTGTGCAATTTCCTATCTAATTGGTTATACAATTTGACATGCAATTTGCTCTGCAGTTTGTATTAAATCAATACCAAGCTTGTAACTAATAATTTCATACAAAACTATCGTCTCTGTATTTGTACATATTTTCAATTTCTGCTAAAAAAAAATGCATCTTCAATAAATTTTCTAACACCTTTTTCTATAATAATATGAAATAAATTTTCTGAGGAAAATGTAAATGAATCCTACTTGCTATGAACCTATCACAATTTTTTAAATTCTTGTTGATCTCATTTCACCAATCGAAACTGTACCATTATCCTTGCCATCTTTAAGGCAAACAGTGAGGGTTGAAGAAAGAAAGGTGAGCCAGTAATATCGAGCACTTTGTCGAGCAAGCGTAACGCGTTTCCCCTCCTCTCAAGAAAAATAAAGAAAGATGTAAAGTCGAGTGCATGAAATTATCCCCACGAGTGTTGTAGATCGAAACGCGGATTGTTCCGCCTTGACGGGAGTTTGAATGCCTATACCGGAGGAGTTCGTTGCCGGATGTACGTAGCCTAACGTTCGCGGGGGTCGCTCCTTCTTAACCTTTGTTAGGGTGAAAATATCGTGTCGCGGGCCATACGTCTTCCGGACAGGCGAAATAAGCGCGGGGACAATTCAAAGTTGCGAACCCAACACCGTCTCGCCTTTTTTAACCGTACGTCGTTTTTGCTCGTGGTTGAAGATATTTTTCTTACATGATAATGAAAGAGAGCTTGCGTTTCCGAAAAACTTACAATAATTTTAACACTTTTGTTGGGTAATTTAAACGAAATAAAAAAAACGAAGACAGTTGAAATTGCAGTGGAATCAAAGAATATGAATTTTAGTATTTTATACGAATTTCTAAAAGCCAATACCATTTGCTTCTCACTGGATCATTGAAAATCATCATTTAAAAACTGGATCATTTAAAAGAAGACAAAGATTTCCTTCATGTACGAAAATTGTTAAACAGGAAAATGAAATAAGTATAACATAAACAGCCATATAGAACATAAAAGGAGAAAGGTAGGGGTGAGATTAGGGCAACGTTTGACAGATGACACTTGTCGATATCGTGTTTCGGTTAAACGGCATCGCATCCCCCTATTCCCAGCATATCCGTCTTGCATTTGCATATAAAGTAAATCTCTTTGGGCACCGAGCGCGCAAGCTTTTATGGACTTAAGGAGAAAAGTAGCTCGAGGTGAGGCAGGTGCCGGGTTTGTTATCACGACTTCCGATTGGGCCCTGGCCGTGTTCCGCTTGTCGGGGAAACGTGCAAGCGATATTTCCACGTCGGCTTCGCCTCATTTTTTTCCCTCCTACGCGATTAGAATAACTGGTCCCGCGCGATTGCTCGACTTATTGTGCCCTACCCCCTACCATCTTCGATTCTCGCTCTCCGTTCCCTTCTGATTTTATACTTAATTGTATGATTAAATGAAAACCGAAATAAGTTACCTTCAATTTAGAATTTATTTGATAGATGCACTTCAATGTATTTTATTTTTCTTCGAATGCAGTTTTGATATGTAAGTAAAAAATTAATACCATACGAAATTCCCTGCTCTCTTCAAGATCCTATGCCATTGGATTTTACTAGCAGAAAAGAGAGAGACAGAGAGATAGAGAGAGCTGAAGGAAAGGTTTTTCGCGAGGTAGAAGACGAACCAATAAACATGATTCGCCTTATAATCTCGCCTTCCTTAGGAGAGCCATATCCCCAAGAGTTCCTCCGTTCAGGCAATCTAAGCGGGGAAATGGTTTTATGCACACAAGCGATACCCACGGGAACCGTTACCCCATCCAAAGACGTTGAATAATTGCTGCCAGCTATCTAACCGATTGAAAATCAAGGATGCCGTGGGAATATTGGCTAAACGATTTAGCAACGATCTCGATTCTCAATAGTTGTTAATGGATAAAATTTTAGAGACAGAATGCTGCTTTCTAATTTATACTCAACAAAAACGTATACTTCTTTCCAACCTGCTAGATTTTTAGTCTAATATTAATCTAATAATGTAATATTAAAAATGGTTGAAGTCTATTATATAAAATTTTTGTACACGCGGAATATTCAAAGCAATTGCATATATCATTCATAAAAAGAAAAGACGAAGTTGTAAGATCCGTGGAAACGGTAATAGCGGCGAGGTAAAGAAGAAAAGGCGTGATGGAAGGACCGAGGATAGCCATTATCCAAGCGAAGACGCGATGCAAAACGCTGAACGCGCACTTAGGCCCTTTCGGCCCTCGATGATCCCTTCTTATCCAGTGACTCTAATCATTACACGTAACGCACACGTACAATGTAATGGAATCGAGTAATATTCGATTCGATCGCGGCATGGTCAAAAGCAATTTTCTACTCGAGAGCAAGATTGATCGATACGCGTTACATTGCGAAGAATTAGTGCAATTTCGAAGATTTACGATTTCTCATTGAAAAAATAAAATCTAAATTGAGATCCACTTCGAATATAATAATGTGCGTTACTTTTTAATGTTTGCACGTGTCACGTGAATTTTACCAACTGACAGAGACGCAAGAAGTGCTCGTGAAGTGAAACAGTACATTTCCTATTTTATCGAATCGCTTTCGACACTCTACCGTGGTACTGAAAAATTTTATAGGCCAATCATTTTCCACGGTTACTCGACTCGCTCGGTTACAACGCGTAAAACGATTGAAACGCGTTCGAACTTCACGCGATAGGATTTTGATCGTCCGATTGGAATTTGAACAAACGTACCTGGCAATTGATGTCTTGTTTCTCGGACAACAGCCTGGCGACGTGACGAACAGACGAAGCGACCTCCGAGGTGGCTCCCGCTTGCAGGGCCACGTCCAAAACTGCAAGGGTGTCCTTATCCCTTCGCAGCGCGCACTGAAGTTCCGCCAAACGCATACTAAACTGTTGGACTGCTTGCAGGGCGCACAATTGTTGGTTGCCCCTGGAAATTAGTTTCGAACACCAGTCAGTACAGTCGCTGGGGGGAGTGAAAGACAATTGATTCTATTCAACTTAATCGACGCATCCTAATTTATTAACTCAACCCGAACAAATGAAATCAACTAAAATCAATTCAGCATATACCTTTTAACACATAATAATTAATTCAATTAATTTTCTATGACAATGATGAATAAAAATTTCAATTTTTACAAAGAAAATCTAAAAGTATTCGAAAAATTCTATTTTGACCATTCAATGCAATCAATTCGTGACCCTTGATATGAGTACACGTGCACAGTTTCGGGGAATCGGTGAAATCTAACAGCACGAAATTGAATGGAAAAATCGCAACTCGGGTCAACACAATAAAAAGTGGAACGAGGGCGAAGCCTCTCGGCAAACAGTAAGACGTCAAATTATTAGCGGATCTACCCAACGGCGTATCGGCAAATAGAAACACTTTAGGCGAATCTGAACCCTCTAGGCACGCGCAAACAAATAAAACCGAGACTAGGTTTCCGCATTGGCGTCCATGGTCGAATTTTCTTTTATAGAGCATTTAAAAGTGTATAAAATTATAAGGTCATAGTATAAGAAAGAACAGTAGATTTACTCTGTCAAAAAGTGTACTAATAATTAATTTTTGCGTACGAGAAAATCACACAACCAACAATTATTACATATTTCAATTAATTATTGACGCTAGTAAAAAAATTTTATACAGAAGTTGTAGGCACTGACGTCCTCCAGAAAGATTCGATGAATTTTTCTTTTAACTCTGATATTCTACGAGTTAAGTATGATTGATTGGCATTTTATTGGTACTGACAAAATCTGATCGTTCCTAAATTTAATTTTTTAACCAGGGACATCAAGAGAAGATTCACGTGTGCTCATGGAAAGAATGGAAATTCGTGAGAGGGCGAGTGGATAGGATTGACCTTTGCGAAAGCCCAGTGGGTCACTGGCAAACCCCTTTGCATGGGTCAGACCCCTATCAGACGAGGGAATCAAGTGCTCATACGGCAATTAAAACGCGACTAAGGCCGCAGCAACGCGACGCGACGTGCCTTTCGCTCAGAACACGTATCAATTTCAAGGTCCGTGATTTTGCCTGACCTGCCCTGCTCGAGATACGCCCCTTCGTTTAGAGCCAGTGTTGGTCTGGATAGAAATTTCTAATCCATATTATACACGTTTCTTTTTCAAATAAATTCCATTTTATCAAAAATGGACAATTATATATAGAATATTTAATATTACATTTGAATTCGTATTGCATTAATTAAATTACAATTATATATGGAATAGGTCATTTCACTTATTGAATGTCGGAGTTCAATTTTTATTGCATCGTCCCTTGAACTGATTTTTATATTCTAATTGGATGTTTCATGATACAAAGCTCGCCATGTCAAAGGAGTTTAAAGAGGCGTTTCAACGGTCAGTTTAGAAGTGTCCAAGATTAAATTCGCGATCCGGGCTAAAACTAGTAATCCCGTGACACGGGTCGAAATCCCAAAGACCCGAGCCCTCGTTGCCGGTACCTATGGTATATTGTACCAAGGACCACGGCTCTCACTGTTTGCTTTCGAGGCTTCATTGCCTCTCATAATATTTGCACAACGTCACACGTCGGACAGCCGAACGGTCAGTCGATGATCCTATACTATTTCGCAACTTACGAATACTATTCTCTCAAGTTTCAAAAATTATTATACTAAATCCTCATCATCCATGTTAATTGAATTATACTATTTCGCAACTTACGAATACTATTCTCTCAAGTTTCAAAAATTATTATACTAAATCCTCATCATCCATGTTAATTGAATCGAAGAGAATTTAAGATGCTGTCTCAACGTGTTTAAAAAAATATTTCTATAATTTGTTTAAACTGTAATTAGACTGTGGAATCTATGCATTTAATAATCAAATTGAACGTACAAAAAATATAAACACTGTACAATGTATGAAAATAAATATCAAAACCTACAATGCATCTATTTAACTGATGACACAAAATTTTAATTTTGCATAAAAATCCGTGATCTATGGAAACAGAAAATTGTACTCACTTTTGGAAAGTCTCGTCCCAGATGCGATAGAGATCAGCAATGCCGTCTTTTAACGCAGTGTAGATCAACGAACTGGAATTACCGAGATCGGTGATCAGTCTGTGCGCGGATACGTTCAGCGCCAGCATCGCAGCCTTACGATCCCTCAACGCGGCCAGCTCGGCCTGGAACATTAAATATACATTTTTAGTGGTTGCCTTCTTCGACTAACTCAAACGAATTGCCCCCTTTCGTTCGTACGGTTACGCTCCGGGGGCGGGTGATGTATAAACTGGTCACAGTAGTACCAAACCGAGCCAACTATACGTCTTACGCCGCTATATAAAAGATACTTTATGATTTGTGCTGAATTATGCCTGATGGCACGCTTTTGTAAAGGGAAACTGTTTTTTAAGTATGGAAACGAATGAAGAACCACTATAAACATTTTGATATCTACAAATATTGAATAATACATTGTTTCTATAATTTGATCTTCATTTTTTGCTATGAAATAACATTAATAAATTTTTTTATAATCATCTTGCTATCTCTTAAACTCCTTACATTTATTTGCATGTCAAAATTCCATTAGAATGAGCAATTCCATTTTCTGTAATTATACAAAGAAAATTTCGTTTTACATCAAAGTCTGTTAATCATTGATCTGGAGAACTTGAAGCAACAAGGCAACGTATGAAGCAGTATCGGGAACGAAATAAACGTACGTTTATCAGGAAGAACATAAGCAAACTGTAAGGGTTGCAAGGTAGACAATGGAGTAACCACGTCACGTTGTCACGTCCCCGTCGTCCTACTGCAGGAGGCGACCGACGAGGGCCGCATAAATAAACCCAGCTTTACGACGGCGCGGCAACGTAAGAGAACGAAAACGAGAGGCCGGCCTCTGCTACCGTTTCTATCTCCCTCGAACCACCCCGCGGTGTCATTTCTCTCGCGTGACGAGCGGGAAAGTTCGAGAGTGGGAACCTCGTAAAGCTTGCGGTCATCTACGCCTTTCCCATCTTCCACTACTCTGCACTACAGTAATTTCTGCCCACCCGAAATTACCGAATTTACTACTGTTCCTCTGTCGTACATCGATCTAAGGATTCCTGATACTCACACGAGGCTCTTTCCGGTATTCAAGGAAATTGAAAGTTGTAATGAAAGTTGGGAAATTGATGGGATTGGTGACTTCAAGAAATTACACGTAGCAGAATAAGAGAAATAGATCGAGATAGTATTAGTCAGACGCGATTGGAAATCAGGTATGGTTGACTTATACTACTTAATTTCTCCGAAGATTGTTCTTCAGGCTATGTCTCTGCTATCCCTGGCAAAAAGTTTTTGAAGAGTTTAATAATAATAG
>NW_017132445.1:208370-229582 GCF_001652005.2 Ceratina calcarata | reverse complement strand
ATCACGACTCCAGTATAAAACGAGCTTTTAAAGACAAGTTCAATGCAAATAGTAGTTCTTATTAACTCACTACTGTTAGTATTATATCAAACATTGTATTAGATATTAGAACAATTATTATACAAAACATATTAATTTCTATTATAACATTTATGGCTATTATGTATAATATAAATATAAAAATTCTACAAAACGTCTATTGCTTCTTCTACGATCTCTCGCTTTAAAAATACCAGACCCTAGACTTTTCTCACGAGGATCCGCAAGCGACTCACGCAGGAGCGTAAGTCGCTAATGAGTGAAATATAAAACGCAAGACGCCACTGTTGCGTCGTCGCGCAGAAATTACGCAATAACGCAATCAGCGGCTCGCGATACCGTGGCACCGGTCGGACACGCCTGTTTACGAATGCGTGATACACGCGGCGGTGCATTCCGTTTGGTCTCGCGCCCTGCACCACTCGCTCGCTCATTCTGTCGCGCTTTCCGTCGTACGTCGTGCATGCGAATTAATTCGACGCGACGACGACGCCCGTGAACGCGGCTAATCGATTCCCGGACAGGTTAATGCCATACGACAGAAAAAGCACGACAGGGTGAGAGTTGGCTGAACGTGTGCTATCCCTGGCAAAAAGTTTTTGAAGAGTTTAATAATAATAGAATACACTTTAAGATAAGAAGTATTCTAATCTCGTCTTGCGAAAAGTAGAATCAATCCGTCTGGGCAAACGACTCTCTCCCATCTAAATCCTGGTCACAAATGAGCTCGATCGGCAATCGATATTCTTCGCGGTTGCCGCTAATCGATGCAAATCCATGGTCGAGACGACGACGACGGCGGCGGCGGCGGCGCGGCGATTCCAGGCACGCCGTCAAAAAGGTCAGACGCGTGAAAAGCGGTGTTCACGTGCGTGAGAACAAAGAGATCCGGACGGGCGAGGGGAGAAAAGCAGGACAGAGAAAAGAGAAGCGCGTTGCCCGCTCTCGGTCGCGACGAAAAGTGGCTGGCCATTGATATTCCGTGCACATCGCGAACGCAGAAGCCGTTCCCCTCTTCCGTAACCACCCACCCTTTACAACTCGGGTCCAGCCTCCATCCCCGTCAACCCTCTGCCCTCTTCCAACCGCGGTTCCCGGCCTGCGCAGACACGCACATTCCGATCTAATTCAATTTCCAATCAACAGCCAATCAATTGATTCGAATTCGGTATACAGAGCGGTCTGCTGCCGTCGCTGCTTCTGCATGTCTATGAGCTTACTCTCTCTCTCCCTCTCTCTCTTTGGTCGCCTTGTTCCCTGAATCGACTTGTTTTTCTATTTAAGATCACGTGTGAACAATTAACTTTCTGTTTGTAGTATCCACACGTTTTCTGATCGCGACACGGTGATATCGTAAAGAAAGTGGAGATCTTTTGGATGGAATGAAAGGATTTCGAGAGATTCTTCTAATAATGAAAAATAAATTTGAATCGAGGATACGGACTGTTTTACGGTACAGTGAGAACTTCTGAAAGAGTGATCGGGTATCTACGTTCATCTATAATTCAATTTCACTATATCTCAAACGCATTTGAGAAATATCACTGCGCGTTAAGTAGTAGAAGTAAATCTATACTCTGACAATTAGGAATATCACGACTCCAGTATAAAACGAGCTTTTAAAGACAAGTTCAATGCAAATAGTAGTTCTTATTAACTCACTACTGTTAGTATTATATCAAACATTGTATTAAATATTAGAACAATTATTAGACGAAACATATTAATTTCTATTACAACGTTTATGGCAACTATGCATAATACAAATATAAAAATTCTGCAAAACGTCTATTGCTTCTTCTACGATCTCTCGCTTTAAAAATACCAGACCCTAGACTTTTCTCACGAGGATCCGCAAGCGACTCACGCAGGAGCGTAAGTCGCTAATGAGTGAAATATAAAACGCAAGACGCCACTGTTGCGTCGTCGCGCAGAAATTACGCAATAACGCAATCAGCGGCTCGCGATACCGTGGCACCGGTCGGACACGCCTGTTTACGAATGCGTGATACACGCGGCGGTGCATTCCGTTTGGTCTCGCGCCCTGCACCACTCGCTCGCTCATTCTGTCGCGCTTTCCGTCGTACGTCGTGCATGCGAATTAATTCGACGCGACGACGACGCCCGTGAACGCGGCTAATCGATTCCCGGACAGGTTAATGCCATACGACAGAAAAAGCACGACAGGGTGAGAGTTGGCTGAACGTGCAACTCTTCGAAATATTCAGTTTTGCAGATTTTTTTTATGATAAAAGTTAAAAAACTGAATCTGCTTTTATACACGATTCACTATTTAATATGAAATTGTTATTCCATTTCAACGAAAATATATATAATCTTAATATAAAAAAAAAGAAGGAAATGAAAATCTCTTTCTTGAGATCCAAAAGAGATATTTTGAAACAAGCATGAGCCCAGTGCAACAGGAAGCTGATCCTTGAAGCACGTGCTTCACCCTTGCACGGGGTACTTCGACGTCAACCCTTTCGTTCCTGAAACCTTTCGCACAGTGAGCCTCGCGATGACTCGACTGCATTCTGACACGCAAAACAAGTATAGAGATTGTCGAGCTTTTCTTTCAGCGAGCCCGACTAAGGACCGGTTAACCGTTGGTGGAACGTGGAAACATGTAAAGTAAGAAGGATCCGCGCCGACTAGACGACGTTGCGCCCTGCTGCATAATGCAGCAGAGTTCACCCGGCAACGCTGATACATCTTGATGATAGATAGGGAGCGTGTGTTTGGTCTTCGCAATGAGGCTGGAGGGATGTTGGGGATATTACAGAAAGGGATGAGGGATACACGAGATCCTGGAAAAAGAAGACTCGCCTGAACGAGAAATAGAAGCAAAGAGGTGATAGGAAGTAAAAGAACCGAATCGAAGAAAGTGGTAGCGGAAGTGGGGAAGGAAAAGGGACGTTCCAGCATTGTAGATATTCGTGTAGACAGAAATTGAGAGATACGTATAAAGAAGGCTGATACGTACTACATGGTATTCTAAAAGGAGCGACGATTTCTAAGTGAAAAAGTGAAGAAGACAGATTGTAATAAACCAGAAAATAAAAGTGTGATAAGTTACTCGATGGAATGGACAAAGACAAAGGAGTAAAGGAGGAAGTGAAACGATGGGAGAAGCGAGAAACAAGAAGGAGGTGGAGACGAGGGTGTTCCAGAGGTTTCCAGAGAGGGGTTCAGGGAGTAGAGGGATGACTCTCGGGGGGTGGAACTGAGAGGGTTGGCTAGGTTCGTCGGCGTTCGCTGCCGCGAGTTGCGATGCCGGGCACGTCGCCGTCAGACGAGCGTACGTGCGACACGACTACGCTTTTACGCCACTCTCTGCCTCTATCCTTGCCTCCTGACTGGCCCTCTCCTTCCCTTTATACGCCTCCGCGCTAACCCCCTGGCTGTTCCGGGTTTCGCCGTGCCTTAGCCACCCCCGCCGCTCCTATTTCGCCTACTTTCACCTCTCGCTCCTCTCGCAACCGGCTTTCTAACTTCTCCAAGATGTTTTTAATAATGCCGGAGCTTGTTCCGCTCCGGGGAACGCTCTCGGATTCTATGCGAATCGAATATCGTGTCGGAATGGGAGTTAACGTGACTTCGATTGCCGATGACTCTGATGATGAATATTTGAGAGATTTATGGCCTGTGAATAGTAGTACAATTTAGGCTCAGGAAGAATGCTTGGTACTTTTTACAAGATTGTGTTTAATTAAGGGCCACTCAATAAAATAACTAAAGCCTTTCGTTTATTAACCAAATAAATTCTCAAATATTCTACACATTTTCATCAACGATCTGATTTTTTTTTAATAAATATTTGTTCCTTAATTTTACAATGAAATTTTGATAGCCAGTGGAGGAGAAAGGCTCGGTTGGCGTCATCTGTAGTCAGTGCAATCGCTGAAGGAACGAACTAGGTACAACAGTTGGTTGCGAGTACCGACGAAGGAAAGCATCAGTTACCGACCACGATAAGTCTTATCGACGTCTGCTATCAGCACGGACCAGGTACACGAATAGACCGACCGACCTTTTCATTTAAAATTTTCTAATACTTGCAATTATAATTAGAGTTAATAAAAGTAAGCGGCCGGCGTTCGCCAAGCGAAGAACTACAATTAAGTTTAAAATTTCTAACTTTTAAATTGTATCTAGATTAATAAATTTGTCTTTTATCTAATGAACTAATGTGCACAATTTCAATCAAAATTAATATTTAAGGAAAGAGAATCGAACTTGATGTCAGGTCCAGATCGATTGCCAATGTCGCAGATGTTCGATGTTTAAAAATATTTAATAATTAGAATTCTTACCGTAATTCGATTAATCCTCTCGTCCAACACATGTGGCTGTTCCAAAGTGACTTCGTACGAGAAGAGTCTATCATGCGCTGCTTTGAACTCTGAACGAAAAGCAGCCAGCTCGCGGTGAAGCGCACTGGCTCTCTGAGTCTCCTCTACTTTGGTAGTGAGAGACTCCCACATTTCTAACATGCCTGAAACAAAAAGACGGCCATTCTAAACGAAGCGTTCATAATTATTGTTTAATGACTTAGAACTATCTAACATTATAGAGTTACAAGGTGATAGCAGTTAGCAACATTTCACTTTACTGAGAACTAAGAATTTCAAAAGACTTAAACTTAATTTTGCGGAAAGAGATATAAATGAGTTCGGAGAAAGTTGATAATGCCTTCAAGTGGAGCGTTTTACAATATACAATCATACTTTTGTCTTCTCCTTTTCTTTGCAGCCACGTTCCGAACGGAAGTGTTCTATGCAATTACAAGCCGTAGCTTCGTAGATGTTAACGTGGTACTACTATTTACGTCACTCTCGCGATAGTCATTTTTTCCAGCTAGAGTTATGTCAGTCAGTATAAGTGGTCAGACATTTAAGGTCAAGAAGCTTATATCGACACGCGTGCATATGAACCAAGAATGGCTTCGATGACCCGCTTCTTCTCTTACTTTCTTTGTACTTTCTTTCTTGAGACATGGCACCCTTTATAAATATGCGCAAATTCCGATTTAAACGACCGATA
This sequence comes from Ceratina calcarata, assembly GCF_001652005.2. Taxonomy (NCBI): domain Eukaryota; kingdom Metazoa; phylum Arthropoda; class Insecta; order Hymenoptera; family Apidae; genus Ceratina; species Ceratina calcarata. The sequence continues at coordinate 224,497 of NW_017132445.1, read as the reverse complement.
CCGTTTTCGATAACTCGATTCAACAACTTTCACTTTCACGAGACCATAAATCTTCCTCAAGATTCATCTGTACCAAAAATTTGCATATAGAGTGCATAAAAATTTTTACTTTACATATAAATTAGAACAATCTTTAAAAATGCAATACTACTATCGTTATCAGTTATTTATCAATTTCTGAGAAACTGAAATGAAAAATTAGTGCATATTGCACATGGAAGTGAGGCGATTATTTTCTCCAGCAAAAACGCTGGAAAAGTCATGAGACTCGATATAAAAATGTCCTGGTATTTAGGCTTTCCCCGGGATACCAGTGATTACAATTTCTTTCCACATTACAGCATCCGGAGCGATTTCCCGTCGAACACGCAAACGATTTCATGTTAACGATATCTGATACTAATAATTATCGAATCAACTACCCACTTTCTTCAAAGTATACATAATTTTCCATACATTTTAATACTAATTACAATTCCAATTGCGCATCAATAAAACAATTGAAATAAATATTCTTGAAGCGTTAGAAATTAGACTCGCAGTTTGAAGTTGAAACTATGTTGGGTAAATTATTAGGTAGATCGTGACTCTGACAGGATTTGTTAATTGCCGGCCCCGAGTCAAGTACAAATGTCAGAACAGGTGACCTACCGATAGGTCATACTCAATTACACCCCTGATCACGCTTTCCTCTAATTAAATGCGTGTACCTAGCTGTTGTTGGTATAAAGCGTCTTCTTTACAAGGTAAATAAATTGCCAGGTGAAAGCTTCGAAATTCTCTTCTCTGTTCAACATGGTAACCGTGACCGAGGCGTCCAAGTAATTATCTCGTAAATAGTAACAAGAATCTTGCAATTAGAAGAAAGTAAATAACGAAACGTGGCAAACAATTTTATAGAAAATTACAAAAGTCAAACATTGCAATCTTATCACATAAATTACAAAAGCCGGTAATACAATCTATACACGAATGTGTTAAAAAATATTATCGACAAAACCTGACTATCGTGTTGATGACAGTATGTCGGAAGACATAAAAGAGAACCAATTAATTCACATAATCGTTAACTAAAAATAGCTCTCGAAGGCCACGTGTCGTACTATTCTCGATTCAGATAGGTATAGACTGATAGATAAAAGTTTGATACGATTTCTAGAACCCATAGGAAAACCCCGACGACTTTTTCGCGCTTTTCACGGAAAAAACAACTTTCACTTTGTCGCGGGTAGTTCGTAAAAACAGCGGCCAGCCGTAATGGACTGCAGTTATCAAGTGAAATCACGAATTCCAAGCTATAAAAACGGGTCACGTTCTACTACTGTATGATGGAAACAAAGGGAAATCTTTTCGTTGCTCACGCGATTTATTTCACGAAGTTTCACTTTGAAAAATTCGCTTATTAATAGCATTATAAAACAGATTATAGCAATATTTTTATCTGAACTCAGGGTCAAATTTGATTGTCAAAAATCGTACTGCGTTACACGAATTCACATAATCAGGACTCACGTATCCGGACACGATAGGTATTATTATAACATACTGGTTGACGAATTTAATGCATGGAACGGAAGAAGAGTGATGGTGCACGCAAAGAAAAAGTCATAAGGTCGCAGCATCGATGGAAGTGACCCACAGGAAATGAGAAATGTACGAAATAACTACGACAACGTGTATCGTGTATCAAATGTAATACGCATCCCGCGTTATCACGCTCGAACGCACACGTTTACTAGAGCAGAAATCGGCAGACCTCTCTTCTTCCTGCCGGTCATCTTTCCCACCGATGCCACGATAAAGTGGAACGAAAGAATCGCAAGAGATGCATGCAATTTTCTGATCGTTACACAAGGAATTAGCCGCGAGGCAAAATCAACTAGTCGATGGAGAAATAATTAATCTTAGGAGTCAGAAACTCCTCTTAATACAATTCATTTATCTTTCAATGGTTCATAAAAATCCTTCGAATTGGCAAATCTGTGCAATTGATTATACGAACTCTTGAACTACGTTTTAAATCAATCCACTCCGGAGTGGATAAAATTAAAATGTATCGCAAACAGTTTTTATCGTAATAAAAATCGCGTTGGCCAGTGGGTATTATTCTAGCGGAACATCCACGTAGACACCCACGTGTGAACAACGGCGTTACGAAAGCGACCACGTCGAAACGGGTCAGCGTTAACGCGAGAATGAATGCAAGCTCATTAATCAACCAGCTTCTAAAGTTTCTATCGGACCGAGATCTTGGACAACGCAACGGTGAAACGGTTGCGGGACGATTGTGTTCCACCGATGCTTTCTACTTTAATTCCACGCCGAGTGGCTTCGCAAATACGTATGTATATACACGTACATTTCAAATGTACAGTCGGGAATCAATGTAAAATGATATTAAATTAGAGAGCAGAGGAAAATTCGCGTTAGACAGCAGATAGAATCGTGATAACTTGTTTGGTTGCGAAGTAACAAATTGAGGAGTAAGCGAGCGTGTGCGTTGAAATATTTCATGCTCGCGACTACTAGTTTGGGTTCAATGTAAACATGAACTGATAGTTAAGTTGCTATTAATATTGCCTGGCAGCGAATGATAACTTTAGGCAGCAAGAGATTACCTCGACCTATTTTTCACCTTTGCCTATTTCACTTATTTCATACCTAATCAGTTATCAAATAACAATCATTTATTTGCATGTCAATCACGTATTTGATACAGAATAAAAAAAAAAGAAACGTATTTCTTTCGAATTAGCAGCAGAATAATTATCACAAGAAGAATTATGCTAATTTAATTAGACTTGCCATTGTTAGACCTGCCAACGAAAATTCAAGGTTGAAACACAAGATTTAGAGACTTGGACTTATGTCAGAGGCGCCTGTGGTAAAATTAACCGTGAATTCATCTCGATCCGGCGTGTACACGCTTCGCGAATTGCGAACGTCGCAATAAATAGAAAACACGCAAACGGGTAGCTCTCACTAACATTAATACCAATCAAAGATTTCCATTTGTCGAGTTTAATTCAATTATCCGATAGAACTTACGCCTGATAGGAAATTTTATTGAAGCGAATGATGGAGTGATATGCGAAACTAAATATCGCAGCTGACTCGGTTGCTTTAAGGAAAAGAGCACGAGCAATCGATTTGACAGGTAACGGAATAGCGATGAAGAATATTGAGTTATCTTCCGGGATGATGTCAGGGACCATTTCTATTGTTAACCGTACAATCGAACGAAAGTTAAAACAAACAGGAGGATGTTAGCTAACGTGAAACATGAATTTTGGTCTCGCCGTAGACAAAATTAAAAACTCGACGGTGAGAATTAGAAAGTACATCTAGTGGTACATTAGAATGACTCGTCCAAGGCCGACGAGTGTGGCCGAAAAGGATTTACGGGTGGAAGGTTTGACATATACGGAAGTGTACGTACAGGCATCATCCGGTTGATCCTTCGCGATAATCTGCTGATAACAGGTATCCGGTGAATCTTTCTCGACACTGTTCCCCCGTCTCAACATCATCGGAACTCGTCACGCAAATTTTCTATTTTCTAATTTGCCGCACTAATTACTATAATCCAATAATCGAAACGATTTTATAATCCAATTTTTCACTCAGACATGATTTGGAAACTTCAATTAACTCGAGACACAGTTCGAATCATTAAATCTCTGGACTTACTATTAAAACATTCAGTAGCAACAGCGAAGAAGAATTTTCGATGGGTATTTATTCAAGGTACGGCATGATATGAAGAAAGTTAATTCTCTGCGAAGCGCGTAGTAACAGACGTCAAGCGGCGCGTGGCGAATCAGCTGTTGAGTAAAGAAGAGGAAAGGCGAGCAAACGTGCGGCGCGGAAAAGGAAAACCGAGCTACTGAACCGGCCGGTTTTCGCCGCGGACGATTCTCTCCGGCAATTCGAGCACGATCACTACCGAGCAACGGTTCGTGCGATTCCGTCGCGTAGCTTCACAGCCCCGGTGCTTCTTATAAGGTGAGAGATCCGAAGGTGCACTCGATATGCACGACTCCTACACGCGGAACCCACACGCACCCCCGGCGTTAACTGTCGACCGCAACCGGTACCTAATCTTAAAGATGCCTCGATAATCGTTTATTGACTCATGGAATTGTCATTTAAATCACTGATCTTGGATGGAGAACATACAAATCTTTGAGACTTTATCTTTAGATTCGATACCTCCAAATAAACAGTAGATTCATAGATGCACATTTTAGAAATACACATCATTAACTTTGAAACGTGAAAGGTTCCTGAATTTAGATATAATTTCTAAAATTGATATCACAAAAGATTTATTTTGCATAGAAATCAGTAGTTTGTTTACCAAAATCAATTCCTTGAATGCTTCTGCCATAGTTACAAAGTTGTGCTAAAAGATTTCATGCTACAAGCAGATAACAGCTGCAGAGAATCGGCTTTAAACTCGTCGAATAAACGAGTGGTTGGACGTACGGTATGCGATGCAACTAGAGATTACTACTGTAATTAAATGAAAGGCGTGTAATTGAGATAAACAAACCGGATGCAGGCAACATTTGAAACTACTTACATAAACAACGAATATAATCGAAACTGTGCTTCTCTACCATTACAAAAGTGTAAAGAAAGTAATAAAAAAGTATGTTGAAATACTAGAAACTGATAAGGAATTGAAATATCTACTCCGTAGGAAATAAAAGAAACAAAAGAAAAAAACGATTAAGAAGCCACAACAAAGCAGCGTTTATTCCATAATGATTACAATATGAACGATGTACAAAAATTAACTAAAAGCAGAATTACTTCGCTACATTACTAAGGCACTCCTCGAAGAATTACTTCGCAACCTGATCATCGCTCCAAAAATTACATTGCACAAAATGATATTCAAATCATTCGTGTATGAAAATAATTAATTATTCAACAGGCAGAAATAATCAGCTCGATCAGGCAAAATGCATGCATGCATCGATACGTATGCATCTCGATGGCAGTTTATTGTCTCTATTAATTAAGTCGTTTGATTCATTCAATATTTTTGTACAATCTTTACGGTAAATATAATTATGAAGATACTTAGCTTTATATGAACATCATTTCAAACGCATACACTTCTCACATGCTAATACGTATTGTATATCAGTCTTTTCAAAGTATTTACACACACCTTAAAAGTCTAGTTAGCAAATCCGTGGAATTCCTCGGTTCATTTCCACTCTCATCAATAATCAGTATTTTCAATCCAATAGAAATTGATAGTAAAAAATAAAATTCTCTTCGCGATCGAGATCGCGATGGTATCTCTGAATTAACGGTTCAAGGTGGAGCAAAGAATTAAGAAAGAAGCAAAAATACGAGTCCGCTCATAGCGGTAATTAATATAGCAGCTATGCACGAAATAGGAAACGACCGACGGTCAATCTGATTGTTGTACTTACCACGTATTTGTTTCACGTGTTTTTCGCTCCGGAACGAACTGCTCACAGACTCCAATAACGCGTGAAGGCATCGTAAATTCTCTCTGCACACGCACTCGACTTGACTCTATAAACACAAATTTGTACGTAATTACCCACGAAACCAATTCACGTCACTAATAACTATATTTTACAAAAGCAAGAAGCACTGCTAATTACGTTATTTACGACCATCATGGCCGATACCATCGGCATATCAAAATAAACCGAGCGCCTAAATGAAATAAAGTCAGCTGATTAAGAGAAAGAAAATGAATGAAAGAGTTTATCTCGTTTCTGTCGGTGTGTGAGTAAGAGACAGGCAGAAACTCTTTCAAAATATGCTTTCTCTATCTCTTACGTGCTCGGGAAGACGCTCGGTTATGTTTACGACTCGACAGAAAGAATGACGTTTAAAACTTTTATGGAAATTTATCGACTACTCGATTCATTCACTTGGAACTGTAAACGCAAGCAATAAAGCAAAAGCAAGAAAACACATGTCGCGATAGGATTAAATTATAGAAAATATATTATAATCATACCTTGCAATTAGATGACAACACTTCACTGTACAAGGAGCAATGAGGAACTGTCTGAACCAAGCGCATTAAAAGCGAGTCGTGCATCGTGCATTTCCGGTTACGATCGGATTTGTATGTACATAGCAAAAGCGGAAAGGATTGAATGATTGAATAGCAACATGCAAATGGACCTTTATTACCCACAATTGAAATTTGCTCGTGCGGAAAATCGCGGTAGACGTTGAATGATTTCGCAATTTATTTAATAATATAATATCCTATTTTATAATTCCCTATTACTATTTTTTCATTTGCATAAAATGTAAGAGTAAAGTAGGCAGACGAACACGAACACAAATCGAAACGCAATCTTATGTCTACTTTTAAATAATTGTCTTTAATCTAACGAAATTATGTATAATACAATTTTATTTTATCCTACACACATTTTTTTTTGTAACCTAAGCTACGTATTACGTACGTAATTAACGTTGCCACATTGAGCTCCAATGCAGAGCTCAATGCGTTGTTATTAAAAATTAACTTATGTTCAGTTCGGTGTGGCATACACACTAACATTGGACGTAGTATCGTCACGTAATTTAATTAAAAAAAACAATACAAACATACAGTAGATCACATTCTTAATCAATTACATGATTACAATAAAAAAAGCTTAGCACTAATTATGGCACTTATAATAAATAAAAGCACAGCGCAAACGAACTGCGTAAGCGTGGTATTGGTATTGTGATAAAAAGCAATGAGTGTTCAAGCAGAAAAAGCAATAAAAAATATTTCATGCGTTAGAATATAAATAATGATCGACTTATGGTCGTACGATAGTCGATGATCGTACGAAGTAGTTTCGCAGATTCTTTATCAAATTATCACAGTAATGAACTGCCTTACGTACCACGTAAAACATATTTGAGAAAATCATACATACACAGTCCGGATTTGAAATTGTGTCGTCATTTTTCGTCCTCGAGAACAGATTCTCGGCTAACACGAACTGCGACTGCGATTTCTCGACCACGTTCCGAATGTCCTCCACGTCACTCTCGCTTTCGCTGCTCTCCGTGGTGTCGGGTATTTCCTGTGACAAATTTACCAATTTCATTTTACTTTGAAATTACGCCCGCTTTGTTTAAGACTCAGTATACCGTGAAACCTAACTCGAAATTGTACTGCGTTAAGACGTTGAAAATTCTCGCTGAGAATGACTTGTTAATTGTGTGTAACGGGTATTAAATTAACAGGAAAGGAATCGTGGGCTTGGAAATTTACTAGTTAAATCATGTTTAAGTCACGCGAGGAACTGTAACTGCTCTGTCAGCAGCACCCGAAACGCGTATCAATCAATAACATGTTTCTTAAAAATGTGTAATCTCGGTTATCTTAGATTAGAGACAGATAACGAGTTCATGAGTTTGTACACAAGAACGTATGTAAAATTACAAAGTACCTGATAATATTCAAGAACAGAGTTTCACAAATTTAACTTCGAATAATCAGAAAATTTATTTGAAATAAAATAAAATATATTTCGCATGAATATAAACCGTGGTAATCAAACGTCATTGAAAATGTGGTCCAGATTACAGCATGCGAGACAGCACTAACCGTATCTCTAATTACATCGTTTATCCTCGTTAAAGCATCGCCGCAGAAACGCGCTCGCCGGAGGCTCAATAAGAAACGAGAGATTAGACGGTGAAACGCGTTGTTGCGTGAAAAGAAAATTTCGTTTTAAGATTCTCGCAACAAACTAGAAAGTACAGTCCATTGATCATTACGTTCGAGAGTTACACCTGAGATGAAAAGGAAAGAAACTCACAAATAATTTACTTAGAAAAGAAAAATATGCATATGCGTATCTGGCGTAAGGTAATAATTCAGTGTAAGATTACGTGTAAAAAATTTATTGCAAATATCGAAGCTTTCTGCTATCATAATCCGTAACAAATCTACTATTTGATGATCTACTGTTACCATTAATGGTACAAATTGTAAGATGACGTATCACAGGAAGAATATGGATACTTGATCAAGAACGAGTAATAAAGTGAAACGTACATGATGCATGCGACTTCTAGGCAGCGGAGAACTAGCGGGAACTGCGCTCATACTGGAGGCACAATCGGACTGACTATCGAGGTAATTTCGGTAGTCGTCCCCAAATTCCAGTAATCTTCTGGCAGTTTCTACGTCTGGCGCTTCGCTGTACGGCTCGCTCGAATACTTATCCTATCAGAGAGATCGATTTGTGATTAATTAATTTGATTAATACGTCTATTTATTCTAATTCAAAGTTCTAAACCAACTCCTTTGGCAAATAGGAGGTACAAATTAAAATAAAATAGAATGGTTACTTGATAGTTGTCCCAAGCTTGCTCGGAGACCGAATTGTTGCCAAGGCTGTTCATTTCGACGTCGCTATCGACATTCATTTGTTGATTAAGACAGAGATCCTTATTGTTCAGCACGGTATCTAACAAGTTTTCCTCATAAGCGAAGCAACCCCTTGTACAGTTGCGTTGCTCTTCACCCTCGGTCTCTGACGTGGAAGCCATTGAAATGCAGCAGAGTAACCTGAACGGGGGTGTCGGATCGCTGACAATCGTCCTCTCTACAGCGAATTGGTGGTGACTGGTGCAGCCCGAGAACGAGCCTGATTTTACTAGAGTAGTCAAACGACCGTGGCTGTCCCGCGAAATGGTACGGATCCCACGACTTCCGTTCACCTTCCGAGGAGAACGTTGCTGGTTTGACGAGCTGCCATCGCTTCCAGCGGACTGGTTCACATTATTTACGCCTTCCGAGCTAGAGTCACTTTTACGGCCCTGAACAGAGAAGAAAAAACGATGTAGAGATAATGTATGAAGGATCGAGGAATAAAACTTTATCTACGAAATATCCTACAAGATTTTTCTTTCGAAGCCTGCTCTTTTTCCTCCGCAGTGAACTATTTCGAATGACGCGACCGTCATGACAAATGATCGATTCTTCCAGCAACGTGGATGTTGAATTGTTAAACGATTTCCTTGATCCCCTGTAATTTGAAGGGTAAAAGAAATGACACAGTCGTCGCGGTTGTAGTTGTGCTATTAACTAAACGTGCACGCCATGTACTTTGAAAAAGCGAACATTTATTATATTTACTCACGATGCATCGAGAGATACAGACTTGGTCGGCGGAGTCGCGATCAGCTGATGCAGCGCCGTTTCGCTTATGGAGAATTGCGATATCGGGTCGTTCGCTTGATTCAAGTTAGAATTATTCCCGATCTGCGAGATGCAGGAGACACTCCATGGCCTGTGACCGTTGTTCGCTTTCTGTTTGGTCCGCATCACGACTTTCGGCGTGCTTGCGTTATCCATCATTGGATGCGCTTCGTTGATCGGCGTCTTTTCGGCATCATCGAAAATCTCTTGCGACACCGACTGCGACGTGCATCCCAACGCACCTCTGAATCGCCGATAAGTAGCAACGCTGCTCTGAAGATCTTCCGACGAAACCGACTGCCTCTCCCCGTCCGAGTCCTCCGTCTCACCACTCGCATCGCAACTGTCCAGCGGTTGTAACTCGCCCTGATTACAATTGTTACGAAACGCTTTAATTCCCCCTTAGACCTCGTTAAAACCGACGCGCGCGCAGTTGATTCGGTTAGACGACTGTTTCATGTTCTTTCTCCTTTTATATTCTGATCAAACGCAAAAATTCGTTTCCTTTAATAAACTACAGATAAATTTAAACATCGACGAATTTCTATTCTCACAAGAATGACTTCACCTCCTCATTAACATACAACACAACAAAACAAATACATACATAAAAAAACAAATACCACTCACATGATCTCAACATAAAAAGCGATCATCGAACCCGCGGCTATAATAATTGTGACTCACCTGTGACGTGGATCGTCCTTCGTTCTCTTTCAACCACTCCTTGATCCTTGCGTACTTAGCGCGATGATTGTTCGTCATACCCTTCTTATCGTCGAGAATGAGCTGGGGGAACATCTTGGACCGCCTGTCCTCGCCAACCAGCTTTTCCACCTCCTTAATGAGCCTCTGGATGCTCGTCTTGTCGTTTCTCGTTTCGTCATCGCTGTCCTTCTCGCGTTGGGAGGACGCGTCGTCGGTTTCGTTTGAAGTCGCATCGACGCCCTGCGCGGACGCCTCTTTGACGGGCTTCATCTCGCTCGTATTCGCATTCGCCTTGCCCAGGTCCTCGCCCTGGACCTCCACCACCAGCACGTTCGTTTTACACTCCGTCGTGACGTTATTCGCTCTCGACAACGTGTAAGTCCACTCCTCCTCGGACGACTCCTCCGCCGCAGCCTCCTCGTTCTGCTCTGAGTCAGTGTCGGGGTGCCGCGCGTAGAAGGTCGCTATGTTCTTCGATTGCCTGTCGGATCTAACGCGGGACGACACGGATCAGCCTAATACGACGAGAGTTCGCTTCTTACGTAATAAGATAATAAAAACGCTTTGAACGGATTCATCAAATTATATACAATTCGTATATGAAATGATGTTACGTTGTATTATATCGTGAAAGAATGTTAATTATAATATTTCTGGTTGATCGTTTCTTACGTGTTAAAAGAAGCGACCTCCTCGATCCTTGTGCGCCGCTTCACTGGCTCGTTAGTAGCACGATTGCTGTTTGGTTGTTCGACGTTTCCGGACTGGCCGTCGATCTGATCGCGGCCCTGCGCGATAATCGTCGAATTTGTCATTGGCACGGTGTCGGGAATCGGTGGCATATCGTCCTCCTCGTCTTCGGTCAACGCGCCTTCCTCTATATCAGCCTCTTCCCCCTGGTCGCCTAAAGTGCTCGCGATTTGTTTAACTTCCTCGGAAACTCCCACTCCCTCGGACTTTGTGTCCATCACACACATCTGACACAGTTCATCCTGCAATCAGATAATAAGCACGCCTCCGTTCAAGACTGGATATCCTTAGATCTTCCATGAATAATAAAGAAATAACATCGTTAAAATAATTATCAGAAATTACGGACTGATCAATTGCGATGAGTCACAAGATTTATTTTTAACTTTCCCAGTACTTTTCACCTGATAAATATCAAAATAAACATCTAACTTCTACGACTGTCCGAGCGCGACGCGCGTGACCATTATCATGATAATTTCACGCGATAAGATGTTAATTATCGATCAAATTGCTAGCTCGCACGTCGTAGCGAACAATCTGTCAAAATATCTGGGAACAAAATATTCCTCCTAGTACAGGATTAAATTTGTTTTCATTGTAATAATCAACAATTTGAACTCATATTGATCTATTGAGTTAGATATACCATTTAAAACGAAGCTACAGGTCTCTCAAAATTTCTTAGAATGATAAATTGTACGGAAAGAATTTTTTACAATTTTAAAAGTACCTATAAACAAAGAATACGCAATGATAATAATACTAGTTACGGTGGGAAAGGGTTACTCGAAAGGACATACTAGCAGTAGTAATGAAACGTAATGATCGTGAATATAACACCGACGTGAGTAAAACAGGTTTTCCCTCGCGAACGAAAGAAAAGGGATGCGTACATGGTTTCTGATTAATTGAGAGGGTAGACGCGCGGTGCGACGCGGTTTAATGAAGCAAAGTTTCACAGCGACGGCGACGTCACGTACACGCAATTACGCGTCAATTTCAATTTTTATTTTATTTCGCCTCGTGAATATTTCAGAAGGTAAAAGGCCCGGTCCCGCGTGCACTTTCTCCCGCCGAGTTCTCATTCCGCTCGAGCAGAGCGACGCGCCTCGGACAAGAAAGATTTACGAACTTCCTCGATGATGAAAAACGATAAAAAATCGGAGGGAAAGAAATGGTAAAAAATAAGAGATACCGTTCCTCCACCGTGCAATTCGCAAGCCTTAATACTGCTTCCTGATGACTTTTTCAGCAATAACCGTGTCGCGAGTTCATTTCACAAAGATTCAAGGTCAATTTACATCTGATTTATTAAATTTGACAAGAGATCAAAACGATTTGAAAAACGAAAAAATTGAACAGATACCAGATTACAAATTTTATTAAACGTCGTCGTTCATCAATGATAAGAACACAAATTTTGTTTGAAAAACTTGCAAATTCGATAACAGCCTTTACTAAGCGAAAATTAATTTACAAGATTGAGAACGAAATCAATTTCACTGGTAACAAAGAGGTAGAACGTGGAGGAACGCCGGTTCCACCGTGCACGCGTTCCGCTCCGCGCACTATAATCACGTTGTTGTCGTAGCTCCTGTACGATAGATCGTTCACGTTAACAACGCGCGTGTAACGAATAACGTTACACCGTGCACGCGCGATGCACTCGCGATCACGCTATCGACACTCCGACCGGCGACTCCGATTTGTTTTTAAACGAAACTTTCCCCGATAAACTTGAAAATTACGAGCGGAACCGAAACCGCGAGACAACACAATAGAATTTCATTCGTTTTCAACGAAAGACAATACTAGGAAAATTAACATAATGCACTGCCCGATAGAAAGTCTATTGTAAAAGCAAAATAGTAATAACATAGGCAAAAATTCATTGGGATAAGTATATAATTCTATCCAGGTATAAATGTATACAAGTTGGATAGCATAGAACTGCTTAAGGCAAAGGGAACGTAGCATTTTTGTTCTTGGAACGAAACAATAGCTGCTAATAAGGATCAGACTCATTTCCATATTCAGGTATCCGCTCTTGGGCCCGAATACCGGGTTTAGGCAGACATGCAACTTTAGGCTACGACCCTGCTGACGAAGAAGGCTAAAATATAAAGAGAATATTTCCAAGTATCCTTGCTTGCGGTCCCAAAGTTAATCCATAAATCCATCTTCGCTACAACGACTATAGATCATGGGTTGTCAGGGTCAAGCAAACTTCCTGCTGTCAGTGCTTACTGACGAACAATTATTTTCCCGGATTGTCAGATATTCGTTAAAGATATACCTTACAAAGGATTTCAATTTCAATTTTCACTGTTCGATGCTACGTTTAAATGTATTGTCTCACATTTTACATCGTTCATACGTACGACACTTTCACTTTGCGTATTAAATAAAAATCTGCAATTGAAGATCGTTTGTCTTGTTGACACACTCTTATCTACTCACACGTGTTTCGTTGCACATAGAGTTTTCAAGACTCAAAAATCACAGACCGTCTTATATCCTCGTTGTAAATAGAAGGAAAGAAGAGATTGATCGATTTTTACCTCAAAATAGGATCCATCGCCGATCGAGCGGTTCTCGGAAGACGCGTCGGTGTCTGAGTAGTGTTCCGCTCTGCTCGTATCCTCGTAGTATCGTGATCTCGCGGCTCTGTGGCGTCTCGCGCGCGTTGAACGAGCCGACTGACCCGGGGATTCCCTTCCAGAACCTCGCGAGTGTCTGCGGCTGAGTCGAGGCTGCTTCGTGACTGGCTCCTCGTCACTGTCGCTACTACACCGGTACGCCACTGAATTCTGAAACACCGCAACACGTACGCCGAATCAGTTTCGGCTCTGATAATCTCGTTTCCCTGTCGCGCTTCGAGTTACAGATCGTATCGATCCAGGGAGAGTGAAACGAACTGCAAGCAGTTCATGGATCCTTTGTCCGACTGGGAGATCAAAATGGATCCTTTCAAATCTCGTTTTTCCTCCTACAATGTAGCTTGCGGATCTTATTTTGATATCAATACGGTTGATATTAGTTTTAGACAAAATAAAGACTTTACGTAAATGTTGTCTAATTATAAAATAACCAGTAGATGCTCGACAAGGCCAGAACGATTTTTCCGCGGATTTATTCTCGATTCGACTAATTTTACTCTGGCGCCCATCCAACTCGACGATTTTTTCACACATATCCTCTAAATTCTAGCGAACTTTTATGAAACCAAGAGGAAAGTGAAAATCGAAACTCACGCATTCTCAATTGTTAATTTCCTTTAAGGGATTATGTGCAAAGCCTCTTTAATTAACGTCCACCAGAGGAATCGATAATTATCGTAGATGCATGGATGCATCGTCACTTGGAGAAAGACGTCCGATTGATACTGTGTATATAAAGGAACTCTGCTGATCGGCGAATAAATGCAAGATTAATGGCCGATTTCACCATGGTCTAAATTTAGAAACTCACGATTTATAGGATTAGCGTACGCGGTTCAGCAAACCGAGATTATTGTCGCATCAATTAAACGTAGCTATTGATTGGAAGGAAACGTCTCCGTTAATTTGCTATTAGATTTGTGTGGCCTGTCTCTAGTAATTGCCCTCGTACGAAATTCCAAATATACTTTGTACAATTTTAGCAATTATTATAATTTTTAATTCTTATGTAAGATCAATTTCGAATATAATTAATAACTCGCCTGTAGTTTCAAGAGATAGTCTAAATCACGGTATACGAAGTACGTACCTCTTGCTCGAGTCGAAGACTCAGTTCACATCGAAACCTACTAACTAGAAACCGCAACGAAAAAAATGAAGCACAACCGACGAAAAAACAGGACTTGGGAGAAAGCAAGGAGTGCAGTCGTCTCTTACGCGTCTTACAATTCTGTAACAAAGACTAAGAAAAGCCGCAACCGTTAATCAACGACCACCGGGCTTGTCAGACTTTTGGGCAACCAGCAATTCTACTTGAACCCCACTGACCCCTTTTCGAGCCACTACATCATCTTATTTGTACCTCGAGTGTTTTCCAAAGTAACTGCATTTAAGAAAACAAACAAGAATTCAAGAAGAAATTCAACGATTTACCAGCAATACTTGACACCCTTCAATCACGCGATACAAAAGTTTGGCCTCGCTTCCCACGCGACCCAATTTCCATTTGGATTCACTATGTACAAAAATTAATACCGAGAGGGAATTATTCATTCTTTCACAAAATCCAAGTCGATTAAAGATACCAAGAATATGTCGAACAAACGAAAGCCTAAATCACTCGTTGAAAACGAACTCGATAATCCACGCACTTACGCAATTACCTCGCCTTCGCGTTTCTCAGAATCTATACACCCAGCTGCGTGGCCGTAAATACGTAATAAAGTTCAGCGGGCCAGAACGGTTACCGATTCGAAGGCAAAAAGCAAATCACTCACTTGCATGTCTACCGCTCACGCTTTTGCACTCCCTTGATCGAGAAATCGATGTTCGCTTCCTAAGGACGAGGACCAACTTGCTGTTGCGTGCCCGAACTACGACGGACGACTGACAACTGATGACTCAGGACTAAGGACCGACCTACCATCGACCTGTTGATTCCTGGACTACCTGAACGTTCTTCAAGGCCCACCTAACTACAGTTAAGGTTAAGACAAGACTATCTGCTCTATGCCCCACCAGAAAGCAGGTAAATTCGCAAAGCCAAATCCGAAAGGAAGGGATTTCCAATGTAACTGTACTGTTAATTTTAAGTCACCAAGACGCCTAAGTTACTTGCTTTTAACAACACATATAAACTGAACGTATAAGAATTTTCATACAAAATAATACAATGTTCAATGAAATGAAAAGTATTAATAGTCAAAATGTACAAATTTATTAATTCAATGAGCTGTCTCAAATATAAAACTCCATCGAATCAAAATCCTTACGAAACATCTAAGGAAATAAGAAATAATCAGTGAACTCTGGTCGTGAATATATTATGAAGATTTAATAATATGAAAACAAACTGAGCTTAAAAATGAGCCCAAGAGGCTCGTTGAGAGGCACGAGTGCTGAACAGAGTTTCGTCTCCGAACGAGTCATTGCTTGAATAAACTTCCGTCGAATGGCCGCAACGCACGGTCTTGGCCATGAACTACACCTTGTTCATCGCTATTTAGAACCTCCACTTTCGCCTTTTCGAGTAAGCGTTTTCGCTGCGTGTCAAAAGATCAACCGGTTCAGATAAACACCGATTCGCGTGGCCACTTTGCACCGTGAAAAATGGTCACTTTTTTTAGAAATCGTCCCTCGTACTTTCAAGATTGTATTTCGCTCGTGTAAAAACATTTTAAGAAGAAAGGAAGTTGACCAGAAGAAAGTCTGAAGCTTTCAAGAAGAAATAAAAGATGTTCAACTGTATCATGACTATATTTAAGGATATATTGGCTATACAG
>NW_017132445.1:203478-206856 GCF_001652005.2 Ceratina calcarata | reverse complement strand
TCGATAGCATTAATATTTAACGAGTTATTGACGAAAAACGAAAAAACAGTTTTTTGCAAATTACTCGTTAACTATTGACGTTAGCGAGAAATTTTTACATGGAAATTGTAGATCTCGTCGTCCTCTACAAAATGGTTCTATAAATGTCCCTCTAAGTCCATCCATTTGGGAGTTATGGGCAAAAAACGAAAATTTCGCGAAATTTGAAGGGGGTATACCCCTTGGAAAAATCTCGGAAAAATCGAAAATTTTTTTTTGTTGTTTATTATTAGCAATGTTCTTCCGACGTCTGATTTCTTTTTAAAAAATGCGTTTCTAAAGTGAACAAACTTTCGGGATTGACTGTATAGCCAATACATCTTTAAATAAGTGGACTTGAAGGATAAGTCGAGATAAGAGAAAACTGGAAAGAATATTTTATGTGTATCGTTCATGAAGAATTGGGTCAAAAAAGAAAATGTGTAAGTTTCAAACTGTAATAAAATCGTTCCCAATTCCATATTTTAATTAACATCGTTCGTCACATAAGCTATTCAGCCTACCCAGCATATCTAGCAATCATAATATCTACAATATTTGCTCCGTTTGCAACAAGTTAAATGGCAGTAAGCAAAGAGAAATGGTGCTCGTTAGCCATCAAGAGTACTTTCTGGTTGCTTCATTCGCCATCCAGATGTTATTTGTAACTGCCATAAACGCGAGACACGCGAGATGTTAGGTACAGACGAACTGGAGTTACTCCAATATATTAGAATCTTATTTCATCCGAACGTGAATTAGCCTTAAGAAGTTTCATAGTACAGGCCGTAAAAACGAAAAACCTTTAAGGATCGTGTATACCTGAACCTCCCCGATAGGAAGTACGAATTCTTATTACGGTATATAACCCAAGGCCTTATTTTTGTCGAAAGAACCCAACGTTGACCATCAAAAAGTTGAGTCAGGGGATTAAAGAAAAGGCTTTACGCTCCTGTTGTAAGAAATCATTTTTATGACCCTTGTCACAACATTCATCAGTTTAACAACAGAAACACCCAAGGTCTTCTCTAAAAGAAAGCCCTAAGAAATACAAATTGTACGTTGAATTATAATTACAAAAATATTTGAATATGTGAATGAGAAGAGGTGACAAGAAAAGGGAAATGGATTGCAATTCATGAAACACGATTGGAAGATCTATGATCGCGAGATCCAATTCTATCATGGTCGGATATCCTTCGTAGACGAAACGTTTATATAATAGATCGACTGGAGAAAAAGGTCCATCGACGATTATAGCGCGCAAACGGTAATATAGAAACGGCCGTAGTAGCGTTCGTTAGACTTGCAAATAAGTAACCACGCGAGGCTTAAACGCTGCAATTTAATGTCCCCGTATTTCCCTCGATGAAGTTAAATATATGCGGACACACACACACGTGCGGCAGCCACGGTGCACGACTCATTATGCGACCCTCGCTTGGACTTTCCATTCTAGCGAAAAATATATCTCGCTGATCAACGTCTCACATGAATTTTATCATCCCATTTCTAACATACACTTTTCTGGTGTAATTAAACATTAAAAGTACAATTAGGAGTTCGCACATATGCATTATCAGACTTTACTTAAAACTAAAAGTTTCTATCTCTGCACATCGATCTTAAAACGTCAAAATATAAATATACTATGGTACCTGTTTCTTTTACTTAACAGTACTGTCTTCTGAACTGCATTCCAAATAAAATGAAAATAACGGCAAGTCATTGGAAATGAAATTGAAAAAGGGTTAATAACGAAGACATCTGAAGATATATAGCTCGCAAGTGAATTAATTAGGACGAGCTGCGATGGTATCGAGATGACTTATCGAACTTATCGATCCACTTTCCACCCAGCATGACTGCATGAGACATCGTAAATGGAGAATGGTCCAGTCCCACACGTACAGAGTTCAGTATTACAGGTACGACGACACGTGTTCGCACGCTTTCCTCGTGACCGATCGACGGGAGTTACGCGGTCGACGTCGCGTTAAATGGGCACACGCCCTGGGAATTTATAGTCCCACACATTACTAAATCAATCGTGCAAATATCAATTCCGCGAAAACGGGGTTCGCAAATCGGACCGAGTCACTCTGGCCCGGTTCCACTTGAGAATATCGGAACTGGTCACGCGACAGTCCAATAAAAAAGCCTATGCAAAACGAGAAAACCCGATCCCCGTGTGTCGCTGGATAACGATTCGAACACGTGCTATTCGCTTTCACGGAACAAAAGTCAAGCTTTCGCGAATTCTTCGGATAATCCGGAGGAAACTATCAATATTACCTTGATAAAGACTGAAATATCACTGCAGAATAAATTATTTTACGTAATATAGCTTCTGTACATTTGTATTTATAGAAAGTATAAAAAGTACATATTTTATTCAAGTACTAAATGAAATGCACATTATTATATTTCAAGGATAAAATAAATCCATTATAAATCGACATTACAGTCTGTAAACATCTGGAAGAAGTTTCTCGTAGCACTATTTACTCTTGATTATTTGAACGTTTTGCAGTTAATGTGTTAACAGCACGTTCGATGATTTCTGTACAGTAAAATTGGCATGAGAGGATGATTTATGACTGACCGATGCCCTAACGTCGATTAATAAGACTGTTCTAATAGGACTATGACGTGCTCTGTTGCTATTCCTTTCGAAGAAACCGAACCATGTTTTAAATATTTTTTAATGAATCGCGTGGAGTACGTGATCTCAATCACGCTCGCATACCTGTAGACTCAATATTTTGAACGGTGAGTCAGCACTGAGAGACAATATTATTTCTGAAAGGACGGTTGAACATTGTCTGAAAGACTTATGGTTCAGGAAATGCGATCCCCCTGCGATTAGGAAATACTTCATTTCACTCGCGCGGCTTTAAATATTAGTTATTCCTCGGAGTTATCAGGTTTCCACGGAAACGAGAGTGAATCGCAAATTTCTCACGATCACGCGAGCAATTAATCACGGGAAATTTATGCAACTTCCACCTTTTTCTCTTCCCTCCAATGATTCTTTAATAAGATATAAATCAAAATCTATTTCCATAATTCAATCTAGACTATTACATCTTTTTCTTTGATTCTTTTTCCTTGCTTCTTATTATAGATTGAGATAGAAGAGCTAGGAACATTGTATGCAAGCGATTTTTAACAGGACTCGTATCAAATACATTTCATAGAATTATAAATACACGATAGTTTCCAAACGCCTGACGACTTTGCTGAGATACAATTAAACGACGATCTATCGATCATCGAGATACAATATTGCCAGCGATCATATCTTCATTCATGTCATAAATCATTAAATGTGCTTCAAGTTATCATTGACTAATAACT
>NW_017132445.1:193467-202203 GCF_001652005.2 Ceratina calcarata | reverse complement strand
CGTTCCCAATTAAAGGCACGTTACTTCCGACAGGTTTCCGGGTTTAATAATGAATTTCCGTATAGTTTTAAAAAAATCCTATGCGGTTGATGGCAATCGACAACCAGTGATATATCACCGAGGGATCTCCTCAGTGAAACCTGCTGATAAATATTCCGCTTTCATGCTCGCGGCCCGCGTGCATCATCGTACGGAGTAGTTAAACATCGCGGAAAATGAGGTAATTTTCTACCTACGGGATCGCCTTTAGCCACAGCGACCCCGTGAAACACAAAGAAAACAGCCTTTCTACGGAAACTGTGTAAAGAGCTTGAGAACTAATTAATGTCGGATATAATCGCAACTCATTTTTATGCAAACTGCAACATTTGTAATATCATTTTACGAATTGCAATACAAATTCTTTTTATTGTTTAAATGTTACGACGTGCATTTCATTTTTCATGTATTTTAATAAATTACTTGCGCTCCTTATATCAATTTTTCAATAAATATATAAAATCTATAATCATTATGATAATTAAATAATATTAAACTGGTTTGATTCAGCAATTAACTAACAATTAAAATTTGCTTGATTAACACAGAAGCATTAGAAAGAACGAAGTGATACAACACCAATAATTGCATTTAACATATGAGATCGGTAACTTTGATTTTGTAACGCTTATATTAATTTTTCACTCTCTCTTGTTTCTGTTGAAGGCACAGTAAAAATTACTTGTTTTCACTTGAAGGCACAGTAAAAATTACTGTTACAATCGTAGCTTTCAAAAAAATATCTTAACCATCCCTATTCCTCACTGTATGCATAACGTTTTCTCTCGGTCTTCAATGTCTTCACGATCTCAGTCAGTTACAAACGCGTTCTTCACGTGTCTTTCACTAAAATCCTCCGGGCTACAGGCTAATAGCGATTTTCATCGAGATACCGAGGGAAAGCGAAATTTTGCGTGCGTCGAAAGTGTAGAAAATTGTAAACACAAACTTATATAAAATGATCAAGTCAGTTGTCAAGAAACCAAGAAACATCGCTTTTAGATCTCTTACCACTCGTCAAAAGTTTATCAAATCGAATACTATTACGAACGAGGTGAGAAGAATTTCAAATTCTCAAATTGAGAACAAAGTGTGTGAAAGTTTTTAGGCGGGAAACGCGTTGCGTTTAGCACACTGTAAGTGAAACCATTGTACACGTTAATCGAACTTTATACGCGAGATCGTTTTACCGTGCAGTCAGGATCGAACAGCCGTTGCTCCGTTCGACACGGAAGACTTGAAAAAAAATAAGAAAAAAAAATAGCAAAAAATATCGAGAACATACTCGCGGATTTATTGCACGTATCGCGAACAGGATGCAATCGAGTGTACCAATAATTAACGATTTCTCCAGGCTGACAGTTTTTATCTAACTGTGAATTTAGTGCGACCAGCACGAGGGATTTAAGTCCCGTGGACGACCATAAAAACAGGAACATAACGTTTCCGTGCGGCTTTACCTGCTAAACGACTCGCGTAGGTATCGATACCCAAGAGGCTTTGTCCGTCCCTCCTCGTTCCAAAATATATTTTCCAATTACAGAATTTTCGTTAAGACCGAGTCCATTGTGCTCTCGGTTTTAATCTCCTCGTACTTGTTTCGCAGGTCTTAGAAACGTTATTGCTAGGTTCATGGGGTTTGAGAACAATGGACCTAACGGTAGTTCCCTAGTTTCGACCAGAAATAATAAACGTTTTGTTCCTTCCGGGTGATAGAAGTATAAGCAACCCTTCAGCACCTTCAATATAATTTTATTTTATGACAAGCGATTTCCGTTCGACCAAACTATAATATCGTTTCATTATTAAGTATATAGCTTTCTTACTCATTTGTTGATTCATTTAGTGCTACGTATTTATACCTAATGCTTTCGAAAGTTTTTTGTACCATAACAAACCCTGCTAGATAATAATGTTCTACTTACTCTTAATAATACCGAACAAGCCAGGATTCAACTCGAATCTCGTATGGCAAACACCCACAACTAAACTTGCTCGACGAGGCATTATCATATTCACTCACACGAGCCTCCTACACGATCAGAGCGCGTGCACTTCCTCGTTGCACTAAAATTACGGGACTCGCGCGAAAGGCAATCATCTCGTTAACATACAAAAGTGATCCGAAATGATCTAAGAAAAAGGATCATAGAACCCGTCTATCGGGGAATTATTTTGTACAAGTTCAAGGTCTTTGAATAAAAAATAAAATAAAATAAGCCCGCGTGCCGGAGCGTGAAATGAATAAATTTTTCTGTCGAACGTCTGTGTTTGGACACAGACTTTCACGGGAGTGGATGAACGAGCACGAGAAGAAACGCATTCGTTACGCGATCTTCTTGAGTTAATGGCCAAACAGGGAACACCGTCTGGTGTCGTGGAGAGTTTTTCACCGCTCGATTGTTTAACGTTTCAAATTGATACTCGTTCCGCGGTTTTTGCGCGATGAAAGGCGTAACATCGGAGATAGAGAGACAAAAATCGATCTCGTAAAATAAAATCGTAAAATTTAGCCACACTCATACACACGGCTAATATCGTTCGACGTTCGAAATACCGTCACTTCCATAAAATATTTTCGTTCGTAAAATATATCGTTCGATTATCGCTTCTCGTTCATCATTTGATGCATAATTCGGCAATGTATCCATAGAAGAGTATTATGTTAATTGCGAGTACTCACCTTGCTGCTGATGCGAGATACGAGCGTCTCGATGTGACACTGCCACTCCAAAGCCCTTAGAAACAGCAAATGCCATCGGCGTTCCAGAGATTTCGCGATTCGCAAAGCCTGTGTCGGTTCCCGCTGTTCTTGCCTCTCCCGTTCCTGTTGTTCTTGTTGCTGTTCTTGCTGCTGATCGAAAACCTTGTCTCCTAGTTTGACGACCGAGCTGACAATTCGACCGTGCGCCTCTATGTCTCGTTGGAGTACCTGCAATCATAAAGGATCCGGTATTTATTACCTGCTTTGATTTTTGACACCAAACTAATTTTATAACAGCTCATATACAATTTGGTATTCGTTCGTTCAATGATCTTAAGACTAATCATAAATGTCTACTCTAAAGTTAAAAATAAAATTAAGTCCACTGATGCTGCATTAATTACGATTCAGTACTACGATATAATGAATAACCATAAATTGTTATCATTTTAATGAATGTAATACAGCAGTAACTCGAATACTGTCATTTCTGGGATGAGGTGTGGCAACATAAATCAGACAAGAACCTTAAGTAGCCAAATTAGTATCACTCTCGCGATTCGAAAGCGTGTATAATGAACAAGCGAGCACATGCGGTTATTAAGCGCGGAGACATTCGAAAGTACGCGGAAGCTCGCCCAGGATGGATTTATAGGCTTTAAATTGTATTTTCAAACAAGTACCGTTATCGAGATTGGCAAATACCGACCGATTAACTCATGTCTCTTGCAGGTGATAGCGTTATTAAAAAACTGCATCAGATCCTTGGTACATAAACTACTCTCACACTATTGACGATCAAGATTGCTGACTTTATTGGTTAATAAAAATATTGAAATAAAACGTGTTTTATTTCGTATAAGAATCTGCAGTCTACCAGTGAATACATTTGAAGGCTGGAAGAACCTCAGAATTGCGAGATCTCATTTGGATCGCATGAGGTCACGAACCCGAAATCGCATGATTCCGCATCGTGAAATACAACAGGACCTCGGGGTCGTGGCACCACCAGTTGTCTGAGAGTTGTCTACCCGCCGAAAACGGATCCGTAATCGTGGGATCTCGCACGATCCGTGAAATCTGATAGGAAATACGCATAAGAAGCCTATTGATAACTTCATCCGCGAACCAATTTGCTTTTTATCATGAAACTGATGAAAAGCCAACGAACTGTATTACAAGTTGTTATAAAATATAGTAAAAAGAATTAATACAAGTTTTCGACTTTAATAATGAGCAGCACATATATTTTTCATATCACAGTTATTACTGATAATCAACTTCATTTTCTGTTAACTACTTCACACATCATCGCGCCTGATTATTATTAAAGAAAACATAATGAGCCGCGGGTTTCACGAGATCACGCGTCGATCGGGCTCGCCGATTAGAAACTCATTTTCGCCTGTGGATCGCGGAAAAGTATGTGATCCAAGGATATCGTCGCAACGCGAACAACATAACTTCTCATTCGCAATCAGCCAGTCGGTTTTGCTTGATCAGGCCCATAGTTAGGAATGTTAGGTGATTTACAAATTCAGTCGGTTTTGCTTGATCAGATCCGTAGGTAAGAACGTTCGATGATTTACACGACGTTCGTGGTTCTCCTTTTTGAGCGGGGGCAGATTAGATCGTTATCTCTTTCCTCTGCGGTAAATAAATCACAGGTTCGGACACGATGTACGTTACGGTGCAGAGGTTAAGCACACGCGTACAAAAGAAACGCTAAAAGCCTTTATTGCTTCCGCGAACCGGGTTAAGCTCGGGATCATTACGCGTACCCTGTGAAAATCCGCGGAGCTCGTTCGGTATAATAAGCTGAATGTATTCGATTACGTGTAATGAGAAACTACAAGCTACAGCATATGCACGTTCATACATCCCAGGACACTCGCTTTTAGTCTATCAAAAACCGTGACAAATATTCCAATTATTAAGCCACTAGAGGCTATCTGAATTGAAAAAATATCGTCAATCACATAGTCGTATCTAATAATAAATCACGAATAATTTCGAAGTATGTAAATGATTTTCGCGGAATAATTTGAAAAGGAAAATAAGCAGTGAGGGAAATCGTTAACGTAAAATTGATAGCGTTTATGAATGAATGAAAGAAGAGAAATTGAAATAGGATCCGAGTAATTGACACCCGTCGCCTCCGCTTTAATTAATTCGCCGCACCGCGACAATTAGCGACTCGCTTCTCAGTTCGACGCATTACGTCGGCAGGGAACGGAGAAAGCCGCGAACAATGTTATAAAGGTGTGCCAGTTATTACTGTAATTTAATTTCAATATTTCATGGTTTTTGTGAACACGGCTCCGCTTATAATTGATCTGCTCTCGATCCGAGAACACAGATTGAAAAAATGCATAAATAAATGAAATCAGCAGGAACAAAGACATTGTGCGTCCCGGCTCTATCGCAGCTCGCATTAGCCCACTTTCTCCGATAGATTGCGTACGATTACGCGCGATCGTTCCACTTTACCTGACCGCGCCGCGACTTTCGACCCTCCCGTTTCCCGGCCAACTTCCAGTTTCGTACGAGAACAATGAAGGAGCCTGCTTTTATCAGATACTGAAGATTCACAGCGAGATAAACGAGTAATTGGCGATTTATCAAAAAGAAGGAAAGACCGTGGGTGGAAATTCCAACGAAAGCTACGCATCCTTTTTGTCTTTTAAACAGGAAAAGAATATTTGCATTCGATTGTAGGCTTCGATCCACTGACCAAGTTTGATTTACAACATTGAGAAAGTACACCTTCTGGGTATCAAACATACGATTGGTAAATTGCAGATTTTTATCCAAAACTACTCTTTGCAGAGATAGTAGGATGTACATTTCTAATAATTTTTTAAGAACACAAGGTGCTACAGACAAAAGAACGATGGAATTATGTGTATCAATTTATATAACGCTGTACAAATGTTGCAGTTAAATAAATCTCTGCTTCACAGGCTACAGTACTGAAAACGAGTATACCGTGCGAGAAGCCATTCGCAGTGCACTCGATGACGTGTCAAGGATATTTTGCAACGGCATTGTATGATAGATTAGAGATACGTATGATTGCTTCAGGGTACCGTATTTTCAACCATAAAACAAGAAACAATCATCTCTCTTATTTATCGAGTCACTGATAAAACTGCAATTCCGTTTTCATTTTAAATATTGAATGCATACTGAAAACGAGAATTTAAAAATATAATTTGTCGAACAATATCTATTCGTTCATACAAATATATGAAAAATATGAAACAAGGTAATTCGAATTCGTGAAGGTACATGAATATGAATTAATGATCTCGTGCTCTTGTCAAGCTGGGTACAGCGACTAAACTAGACTCGTGCTATCGCTAATTGCGATCATTTGTGTCGTTCTCCGAGCAAAAGTGATCGATATACCTGACCGATGACAAACAGGATTTAGACTACTCGTTCGGTTTACACAACATTTCTCTAGGCTGGATTTATGACACGTATATCGAACGCAGTGTCACTTCGTATTCGTATCTTTCACAAAAGTTCAGTAGGATAAGCTATCTCTGATTAATTAATTATTATTTCACTTAAGATTTATGTTGTTACGTTATGTCTAAGTGTCAATTCTTTCTTGTCTTTAATTTATTCATGTATCTCGTTTCCTGTTCTAATATCAAGTCTATCAAATTATTTTTTCTTCTCAATGCATCGACCTCTGCATTCTTTTCATATTAATAATTTGTATACAATATGAATATTTTATTCTATCCGGTTTCTTTTAGTCTGTTATTTTTATTCTAACTTGATCCCAAGAATGCAATCAGAACTGAGTAATTTCAGAGTGCATAGTATGTAATTACATATCAAGCCACGTAATCAGAAACAATCATTCGGAATTTGCAATCCGAAGGGAATAATGAAATTTATATCAGATAAACGCAAATCGTTGCGTAATAGGCAAAAGGAAAACGGCAGTCGTGACTGCCGTTCGTCACGACAGCACGCACGCCTTTACGCGAGATTACCAACTCGATTTTTTCATCAATTCGCCCGATACAAACGATATTATCGCGGTGACTTTCGCGCGCACGCGAGCCACCACGAAAAATCGAGAGGAGCGATACCGGTACGCTCGCTGGCGATAAGCGATATGTTCTACTAAATAGGTCGTGCGCTAAGTAAGAACTGCCGCCGCTGACACGCTGCACCGAATCTCCACGAACAACAAGATGCTTGTCCGCGAGAAAGTTAACGATCGATGCTCGCCGGAGATACCCCGGCTGCCTGGCTTGTAAACGATTTTTCAGAGCAGCCGTGATAGAGTTAATGCCGGGAGTTTGATAGCGGTGGCAATAAACTGAGGTAAATGCAAAAAGTGATCCCGTATCGGCACCGATACATGTCGATAATTAAGTCAAAATATATTCACTTTCCCGTAGCTTAATGGCACTTTCTTTCGGCTATAAAATTTTACATGGAAATAAAATTCAAACCCCAAACAATACTTCATTGTGAAATCTAACTGTTCCAAACGCGTTTTTGTTGTAAATCTCTTACGCTGTATTTGGTTAACTTGTTACCCAAATGGAATTTGAATGCAAGTTTAATACGATTCTGCGTTGATATTCAAATGTCGATTCTCAGGTATGTAATTTTTTAGGAAAATTAATTGTACAGTTATTCAAATGCAGTGAATGGTTTAATTGTACGTTGACATTCAACGGAGAACCGTTTTCAAACGGCGGAAGCGGTTCTTTAATATTAGCACAGGGGTTAGTAACTTCATTAGCAGTGTCTGCGAGCGTTGCTCTATGTCCGTACTATGAACGCCGTTCTGGGAATTTGCGGTGCAAAACGTTATTTTCCGCGCTTCTCCCGGACATCTTACAGACCGTTCTATACCTCCAATACGTTTGCCTCAATCCAGCAAAAGCTTATTATATTCCCGAGTTCATCTACCGTGTCGACGAATAACATACACTGTCTATTTCGATTCATTCATGTAAATCATCTGCATTTTAATTAGTTACATATCCGTATTTTTATAATTTTGAAAGTATTCGAGAATGTTAGAATTAAAAGAGCGCAGATTTTTTATTTAAAAAATGCAATGTAGTAAGAATTTTCTTTAATCGTCGACATCTTTTATAAGCGTTAAATTTTTACTATATCTGAATTTCCTATGAGTAACAGATCCTCAGTGTAAATAAAAGTAACACAGTTACTAATACATGAAATGCGTTTTGTAGTCCTTCTCCATGAAAGATGAAAATTTCTCCGGTAGAATTGTTGCTAACAGCTCCATTAGGTTTCTCCGTGGCTATCGCATGAATAACGAGCGGCGCACGCGAACAAACACGGGAAATAATCGCGGATAAATGGTCGTAAGTAATGCTTGAGGATCGGACGAGCGATCGTGCAAAACGTAGAAACGTAATTGTGTCCATAATTCTTGGCCACATGCGGCGTTGCTTAGATTTTCAGGAACACGCGCGCGCCCCGAGTTTTCTTGATAACACGCTTGGTACACGTCCCAAGGTAATCGGCCCCGGCTCCCCCGTTCGGACAGCACCGGCCACGATTATAGCCCGGCCGTGCGTGGATGTGTTGCACGCCCACGCGTTCGCGAATCCCTGGTGTAGCGAAGATCAACGCGGTTCGTGTCTTTCTCGCTTTTATAATCAGGAATAGTGACTCGGTTCGCCCACGAGCTTCTTGGCAACCTCTGCTGAGAAACTTCCTTTCTTACGAGCGTCAAGGGTTTCTACAATTTCATGAATCAACTTTTATCTACAGTTTTTGAATGATAGCGTTATTATATATTGTGCAAAGAAACATAGAACCGTCAGATTTGCTGAGGAACTGTGAACTAAAATATGAGACTTTTAAACAGTTCTATCAGTGAAATTTTATCTGCAGTCTTTGATAAAAAAAGCTGAGGAATTATTTAGTTAATACAATTATGAGACATTTGAATCATATGAAGAATAGTTATGTATCATAAG
>NW_017132445.1:185746-191117 GCF_001652005.2 Ceratina calcarata | reverse complement strand
TTTTTACTATATCTGAATTTCCTATGAGTAACAGATCCTCAGTCTAAATAAAAGTAACACAGTTACTAATACATGAAATGCGTTTTGTAGTCCTTCTCCATGAAAGATGAAAATTTCTCCGGTAGAATTGTTGCTAACAGCTCCATTAGGTTTCTCCGTGGCTATCGCATGAATAACGAGCGGCGCACGCGAACAAACACGGGAAATAATCGCGGATAAATGGTCGTAAGTAATGCTTGAGGATCGGACGAGCGATCGTGCAAAACGTAGAAACGTAATTGTGTCCATAATTCTTGGCCACATGCGGCGTTGCTTAGATTTTCAGGAACACGCGCGCGCCCCGAGTTTTCTTGATAACACGCTTGGTACACGTCCCAAGGTAATCGGCCCCGGCTCCCCCGTTCGGACAGCACCGGCCACGATTATAGCCCGGCCGTGCGTGGATGTGTTGCACGCCCACGCGTTCGCGAATCCCTGGTGTAGCGAAGATCAACGCGGTTCGTGTCTTTCTCGCTTTTATAATCAGGAATAGTGACTCGGTTCGCCCACGAGCTTCTTGGCAACCTCTGCTGAGAAACTTCCTTTCTTACGAGCGTCAAGGGTTTCTACAATTTCATGAATCAACTTTTATCTACAGTTTTTGTATGATAGCGTTATTATATATTGTGCAAAGAAACATAGAACCGTCAGATTTGCTGAGGAACTGTGAACTAAAATATGAGACTTTTAAACAGTTCTATCAGTGAAATTTTATCTGCAGTCTTTGATAAAAAAAGCTGAGGAATTATTTAGTTAATACAATTATGAGACATTTGAATCATATGAAGAATAGTTATGTATCATAAGAATTTAACTATATAATGAATTTTCTTAAAAAATTGCGTATACAAGAATCTACATTTAAATATGAACACACGATTATACGAAACTTGCACTGAAATTGCATTTGGATAACTGTACGACTAATTTATTTCAATGAATGTCAACGCAGAATTAAAGCAAGCTTGTGTTCCCTGATCATGTTTGGATAACTGTACAATTACTTTACTGGCTTGAAAAATTACATATTTGATGTGTTATGCAGTTGGCATGCACTTGGAATTATGTAATACGTGTGCAAGCATGCGAGCGATGCAAAATTCATATAGCCAGCGCATCACTTGAATGTATAATTTCGATTTACAATTGCAGCCATAGGTAGCAGTTTCAGTTTGTGTTGTTCTCTCAACTGTATCGATGACATTGGTTAATAATGGTTCTCTACCGTAGGCCATCGACCGGTAGTTCGATATTACCGGTTTTCATTGATTTATCGATCCATTCAAAGGGTGAAGTAGGTACGATTTTAATAGCATCAAGATAAAATTATGTTTCTCATCAATCAATATGAAGTATCAACAGCAAGAAGGCACGATACATAATGAAACTTCGGTTTCCATTGATTTACGTAGATTCAACGATAAAAGAAATTTTTTCCACTGTTTCTACGATTCACGATTTCAATTGATTTATTAAAAAAGTTCGACGTTGTAAGGAATCCCGTTCACGATTGATAACCATCTGTTTTATTGATTTGTTAAAAACTTCGACGATATAATAAATTTTTCTCGTTGCTTTCACAGCGAAAATCTTCATCGCGTCTTTAGTACCGAAGCAGACAAGACAAAGCTATCTGGAAATAGATTTACTAGCCGACTGCGGTATAAGTTTACTCCCGGTGCTCGTCCATCGGATCGATGTGTACCGATAAGAAGCTCTTATTGTTAGAAAGCGAACGGTCACCGGATAAACGCTCTCATAGTCACGGTCCATCGGCCGGATACTGCGGATAGGTGAAACTTAATCAAAATCGTCACGGCCTATTTTGACGGAATTGCCCGGGGATCCACCCGTTCCAGTGATCCGAGTTTTTCGCGGAAATGGAAAGCGGAGATTAGAGATCGCCAGTCGCGCTCGTCTATTTGCCCGCCTCGTTTTGCATCGCGAGTCTGATGCTGTTTATGCAAATTATTGTCCCCCTTACGCCTGGACCCGTGAACAGCAAAATTAGTTCATAATTATTTTTAACAGAAAGAATTTAATCCAGATTCTCCTATATACGTAATGCTACATTTTGTACATGGAATAAAATATAAACATTTATTAAATGTACACATACAATATGAAATATATATTAAAATTGACTTGTCTCTTGTTCTCAATCTCTTAGTATTCTCATGCAATATCAAATTACTACATTAATCGAAATTAGAGGCGAAGTGCAGCATTTTCTTATTTCCGATTGTATGTCAAGTGAATAACTGTACAGAATGGAGGAATTGAATTTCGGCATTGATCGGGAAGAGTAACGAACGATAGGTTACAGCCGTAGGCGTGGCTGTTTCTGACCCGGCAGCATTTCCAGCACCCGGAGTCACTTCCCTGAAATTGTTTCGGGGAACGAGTTTACTGGGCTTGGCCAATTTACCTTTCTAGTCTTTCGACTCGTGTTTATCGCGATCCTCCTCGTTTTATGGCTCCCGAATCGATCGACGGTATGATCATTCGTATTTTTATTAGTATTCATCGAACAGTGATCGCAATTTCTCTGTCGAAATCATATTTTTCATACGAACACGATAAGTATGTCGTTCAATGCAATTATCTGCAGTTTGATTAGAATGTAGCGATTCCGCATCATCGAAAGGAATAATTCGAAGCGAATTTCACTTGGTAGCGATTTCCCTATAGCAATTAAATTTGCCACGGGAGAATGAGCAATTTCCATGAAAATGGGTCTCCGTGGTATCGATCTCGATCTGACGCCACGTACAATTCGAAACAAGGTTTCACTCGCGAGATTTAAATATCCAATCATCAATTTTCCTCGTACGCGTGTTCCTTTTTCCTTTCCCTTCTATCAGCATGCGTGTACATGGAAAATAAGTCTCGAGTATAATTCCCGTGGAGAGTTCCCCGACGAATTTCGCCATTAAATCGCGATGATAATCATCGTCGATTCCAGCCGTCATAAAGTGTCAGTGGTAGCTGCATCGTTTATTTTAAAATATAGCAAGAGTTTCGCTTCCCCCACAGGTTTACGATTCGTGCTTCGCTGTTAACGGTTCACTAGTTTTCTCAGAGATTCAATATTTAAAAAAAAAAAAAAAAATGAAGTAAAACATTTTATGCGATTTGATTTAACTGCTCGGTTTCAAAATCGTAAAATGTTACAAATAAACAGAGTTCTAATAAATTTTAATATGTGGATAGCAGAGAAATTGAATCTGCAGAAAACATAATGTACACAGATTCTATCGCTTTAAATGGATACCATAAATGTATTTTGCTTTGGGTCACGCCATGACCGGCGAATTTTCCCTGTCAACGCGTCTCATCGAAGGAGTTCAATGTTTCCTGGCGATCATATCTCCAACATTTTACCGTTCTACTTTCGATAACATCTGAAATACAATACGTTCTAATTCCGGGCCGAGGCCCGTTTATGGCCTGTAAAACTAGACACGTTCTTCCACGGGGTACCATTAACGGCACAGTTTTTGCGGCCCACGAGCCGGACAAAGTCACGAAACGAAGCGTCCGTAGCGGTATCGTCCCATATTCGGCCGATCGAAAAAGTAACCTACGCTCGGCCGCGCTTTTGCTCTTTCATTTACGTCGCGTTAATCACCAGATGAGATACAATTTGCGCCTTCACCCAACGCTCGACGGACATTAATCAACTTCGAGGCGAGACCAGTATACGATTTGAATTTAACCAAACTAGCATTAGCTAAATTAACACCGTCGTATCAAACGCGTTTGTGATGGTTTTACTATTTTCATCTTCGAAACACATTTGCATGGAATACATGTACTACCTTTTTGCAACACGAGCAAGATTACGGGCTTCGAAATAAAACTCTTGAGACAGAGACTTGTATACTATTCGAATTCAACAAAACTAACATTACCTACATTAACGCTATCAGAAGTTCAAGCATTAAACACACTTGCAAGCAAGAGGTGTACTACTTTTTGTACTAGAAGCAAATCACAAACGATATACATCGTATTCCTTTAATTAAAATTGAAGCTTCCACGATTCCTTCCTTATATTGCGTGTACTTTCGAAAGATTGTGTGTTTACGATCTCGCGTGTACTTAATTGTTGTGTAACGCAGCGGGGTTATTAATCTTGAGCGACAGGTAGGCGTTGAGCGCGAAGATTCATTTATCTTACGAGTATGTGCTTTTTTTTATGCCAGTCTGTTATTTAATAACGAATCGGCTAAGTTTGTTAGATACACCTTGAGCTCTTCGTGCCACGAATAGTAGAATGTAAATCAATGATTCTTGACAGTGGAAGATTGATGCGAGTCTGAAGGATTTTTATTTGGAAGCCTGTAATTTCTGTTGCATGTAAATTAGTTTAAAACTTCACACTTCCAGGCATTCATTGCGTCAAAAATATCTGATATAAATCATAATCATATAACGAATCATGAATCTGAATAAAAATCCTCTTTTAATATTTAAATCCTCAATTGTTCTTTTATGCTCTTATGAACGACTCGTACGATTGCACCGAACAATAAATGTTTAAAAAATGAATAAAGATGAGACTGTGCATGGATAGACTGTTCATGTAGAAGTCAACAGTTTAGCGAAACAAGTGGGAAACTGAGTAACATAACCGGTCGTAAATACGGGAATGATGCCGTCGCGTGACTCATTGACTCGTTTTCTAAAGACACTGAATTGACACGGCTGCTGGAGACTGCGAGGGGCCTCAAAATCACTTTCCATCGTTCGCCTCCGGTCCCCGGTTAAGACTTTATACTAACGCGTTACGCGGTAAGCGGGATTTCTCGGGAATCAATAGACATAATAAACGAGTCAAGTCGCAGTATTGCAGAGATCATAAATCATCGATTTCTATGTCTACATTTTTCCAGACGTGGAAGCTAGACTCATAGTTCTCTCATCAAAGTACGTGAATGGTTTTTAAATGTGTTTGCTTTGAAGATTGGAACGTAGTGGAGTAGAGCAATAAAATAGAGCCAGTGAAGTGGTTGATTCCTGCAAGCCGCGAGAATGACGAATGAGGATTATACAGTTTGATGAATTGATGAGTGGTTCTTCAAAAGCTTTCGATATTGTTGAACTCTGTAGGTTTGGCAAGCAAGTATTGCGGAAATCTGCTTGTTTGTACAATTTTTATGGCTATGAGTAATCGAGGACCGATAGTCAAAACAGGGTACGAACAGGAATACAAGAGATAGAATGAATATGTAGGGACAGAGATTAAGGATGTATTGGCTATACAGTCAATCCCAAAAGTTTATGTACCTTAGAAAAACGCATTTCCTATAATTAAAAAGAAATCAAA